>NC_142106.1:32100666-32400833 GCF_056152115.1 Neolamprologus brichardi | reverse complement strand
ATGGAAGGGATGAGGTGATTCCTATTTAACCCTGGACCCAATTCCAACTCAGCCCCAGGTCATTCACACTAAACATTTGTGCAAAAAATATCCAGTTGAGTGATTTGTCTATTACGATGCTTTAACTGATGAACACACTGTAAAGTCAGATTTAATCAAAGGCAAAAAATACATTAACGCCTGCAAAGAAACTGGGGTGTGTTGGTTTTGAGTAACCCATCCTTAAATTACACTGATAATTAAACATGCTTGTATATGAGTGAGGATGCAGGTTAGTGGGAGACAGGAAAAGACCCAGGCTCCTACACCCTCCCAGTGACCTTACCTCCTCATGGCGGCCCTCACTGTTCTCGGGCTCAGCCCCGGAGGCTGGCTGCTGGTCCATGGAGCTCTCCGAATCTGGTTCCACCTCCGTCACGGCGGCTGCACTGGGCTCCGACACCTCCCTGCAGGAGGAAAGCAGTGGAAGAAAGGAAAAGAGTGAAGGTTATTTCCATGAAAAAACCCTCACATTGACCATAACTACACAATCAATTATAATAAACACATAGGCAACTTACAGTCCGAGCCATAAACATTTAGCCAGTGACAGCTTTTTTTAAATTTGTTACTGTACACCACCCCAGTGGATATGAAATGCATACTTTTAGCTTTCATGAAGGGGGTTTTACAAGGTTAACATATTAACCGTTTAGGGATTACAGTGTCTTTAAAACATTTAATGTCTGACATTTATGTTGTCACATCCAGATTTGCATAAATGTCTAGAAAGTCTCAGATTGGCAACATGTGTGAAAACAGCTGGCGAATCTCCTGGGATCGAGGAGGGGTTCACACACATACACGGTGAAACCGAGAGCAGAGAGAAACTACTGTGACCATAAATTACAGTTAAAAAAAAGGAATTCCCAGTATTATTTTTATTTGATTGGTGGGGAAGGATGTCCCACATTTTAACAAGCATAGAAAGTAACCAGTGCTGAGGCTCCAATCAAAGACAACTGAGACAGAAATGAGTCAGGCAGCTATTAATTTCTAAGCTGTTGAGGCCTGGGCAGTGTTAGGGTTTGTATAATAGGAGAAAAAACAATGTGTAGGAAAAGAGAGGAAGGGTGGTGAAAGCCAGTGATCTGGGTCACTCCTGCTATAAATAACTCACCAGCTAACTGACACCCAGGGTCACAAACCTTTCTCAGACTAACTCATACTCAGACATAACCTCACAGAAGACTGTGTGTGGTCTTCATCTTATCCATTTGGATCATTGTGGGGGTAAAGAAAAGTATAAAAACACCTCTGAGTCAACCAATAAAAGCCATGAACTGCAGTTAATGGAGTTGGACCTCACACAGTCAAATGCTTCCCCTCATGTTGTGATATTTTATTACTCGTATCTCAGATGAAGATAAAAACAGGAGATGGCATCATTATATTTTTAGCTACCCCCTCAACTCCCCCAACCAGCATTATCAGAAGCCGCCTCCGCTGCCTCCATGTGATGCCACGGGCAGCGAGGCAGCACCCTGTAGGTGGGAGAATCACATCCTGTAGCATCCTTCACTCTAATCACCGCGCTCATCACCCACTGCTGTTCGCATGCTTATTTGCATTATATGTAAAAGGACACACTGAAAAATGCTTCTCAATACTAAAAAAACCTGAAGGCAACAAAAAGCCTGTGGTGAGTTCAAGATGCGAAAATCTCCAACACGTTTAGGCACTATTTCAATGCCATTTATTCAACAGCCTGTGCAGAAAAACAGCAGTGATAGCTATAACCTCCAGAAAGAAAGAAACAAATATGAGCAACGCATGTGATGTGTGTTACATGTTTTTAATTCACAGATCAGGTTTGATAACTAATTATTGAGGAAAAGAATAAAAGTTGCCTATTAAATCTTTTTAAGAATAAAGTAATGTGTGTCTATTAATCCAAAAATACTCATTCGATCATTATAAAAGGGTACAGGATGAAACTCCTTAATTTTTGTTTGTTATCCACACAAGTGACTCATTGATTAGTTTGTTAATGCCAAAAACATGAATCATGGTTATAGGATTGTGGGTCAGTATTAAAACACCCTATTTAACAATAAAAAAAACAAACAATTAACTTTAAAAATATTTAGCATTTATTACTAGGCAAAAAAGACTTTAATGGGTTCAGCTTTAAATCTAATTTAAATGAGATAAAATGAAAAATAAAAACTGGCATATTTTCTGACTCTAAAGCCCATCTCACAAGGGCAACGATCACGTGAAGATGGAGGTGGTAGAAAACACAGGGTCATCTCCTTCAGGTTCACCTACACAAATCTCTTTGTGACTTCTACTTCATCTACACAGATCTGGCCGACCAAAGTCTTTCTGATATCTTGACCTGCACTAAACTAATCAGCAAGCGAGTTTGAAGGACAGTGTTTGAAGAACAGGGTCATATTGGATATATAACGCATGAAGGAAAAGCTTTTTTCAATCATTTTGTTTTCAATATATTTGGAAGGTTTTACACCCAAAACTGAGTCACTTTTACCAAAAGGCATCAAAGAAACCCCTTCAGCGAGGTGTTAGCTGTGGGTCTACACATTCAAATCCATGTCTTTTAAAGTGACAACAATCTCGCTATAATCCAACAATACTTACTCAAACATTCTCACAAGTCTTGGTTAAAGACAGACAAATCTTAGCTTTGCACATTCTCCATGACATGTAAGACAACCAGTGTTAAGTTTTACTGCATCTTTTAGAGGAAGGGCTGTAATGTTAGTCTCAGTACTGAAATCTACCCAGGGCCACAGCAGAACCGGTTTCACCTCTTCTTCTTGAGATTAGTCACCAGCAGGACAGTCATGAAGACGACAGCATTCCCTTTCCTCCACACAACACACAGACTACACATTTGCTCTAGGTGTTGGTTTCATTGTCTACGGGTGTGTGGGCAAGGCCAGAGGAACACCTGCATCGGCTATAAAGGGAAGACAGATGTCAGCTAGAAATACAACCCCCGCTTAAGATCTTAAGACAAATGACCACAGAGAGAAAGAATGAGCAGCTTTTTCTTCTCAAGTAACACATTTAAAGCTCCCTCGCTCGCTACTCAAACAGTCTTGCAATAATGTCACCAGTCAGGAATGAGGAAGCCCGTTAAAAGGTAAGGAACAAGATCTGTAAAATGTTGAAACATAACGTTTTTTCAAGTTAATGTTAAATGGATTTTAAAAAAGCAAGCGGCTCAGGGCCAACTTAACAATCTGACCACATAAGATGAACAAAAACATGGTTTCCAATCAAACTGGACATACAGTCAGATCCCAGGGGAGGAGAGCGAGAGTGCTGGTACCAGCTGGGAGAATTTTATCACACCATAAGGGACCATTCACACTGACTCTACAGCTAACAGATGTCTGCTTTAATGATCTCCCTTGACAACAGTGAGATCATTAACAGCTACAGCAACACAAAGCCAAAAATACAAATATTGTTCACTGTCATTTAAGCATCAAAATGCATGCGGAGATTAAACATAAGTGTGCTTTTAAGGAGATGTTCTAAAACAAGAGGGGGGTGAAAGTCCTTTATCTTGGCTGCAAGCATGCCAGGAAAAATACGAGGTCAGAAGGAAAGATGGAAGAGGAGAAATCAATGTCCACATACTTCTCATCACATCCTGAAATCTGAGGACATTATTTATTCATCAATATCTCCTTTAGTGCAAATTTAATTCAAGGATTGTTCAAAGAAAGGAGACCCCCACTTTCCCGCTCTGAAAAAAAAGTCTTCCCTTGCTCCTTCGCCCAACAAAAGGCTTTCACCGCCGTCCCCACCCCCGGTCCTCTTCACATGGGCGAACACGCTCATAACCAGGCCAATGTGGACACATGATATGATATTCATCAGCCGAGCAGGAGCTGCTAGCTTATCGGCGCAAAACGACACGCCGAACCCGGATAACGTATCCCGGCAGATTTCTATATAAGTGGTGTGAAAGTACAAACGGCAACCTGAAGCCTTGAATCGCCCTCTGGCTCCCTCTTACCCGTTTTTGTTGCCTTCGGACAGCATTATGGCCGGCCTTGAAAGGAAACCCCCGGGGATAAAAGATGACACCGTGCCGCTGGATGTTATTTCGGTCAGGCGCTGCTTGAAACCGGCAACGCGAAATTTAAAAAATATCCTGCTCGTATGTTTCAATTACTGATTAGCCATACACTGCGTCGGTATCAGGGATGCACTGCATGCATGACGGCCATGTTGGCTAGCGCGAAAGAGTAACGGCTACCTTCCGGTCGGAGATTTCCAAAATAAAAGCCAAATTTAACGCCCAACCTTGGCGCATATCGAAAGAAAAAGTACTTGAACTTTAATGCAGGACCAGAAAAGAAAACTACATAATATGTGCTAAAAGAAGGAAACCATTAAGATATGTTTAGGTTTAAATTAATAACTTTTTAGATATGTGCCATTACATGCCCATTAATTACATATAACACTCTTTATGTCATCAAGCAGGCTTAAAAATAATCTTTATCAATTAAACTACTAGTTTACTGGGATAAAACTCAAGTTGATTGCCATTACAAACATGCACACCAATTTATTTACCATCACACATGATTCTGAATTCTTATGCATGAATAACTACTACAGCAATATAGTCTTTATATAGCAATAATTGCATGACAATTACACAATAAACACTGTGTTATAACCCTGGGTGTGACCAGAAGCGGCTTTCGGTAGCATGTTATACAGCCTTGTTATAGATATAGTAAAGCAAAATAAGCTGAAAGGCCTATTCTTCTTCAGTTTCCACTTTCCTGTATAGGCCATCATATAGGCCATCATAAACCTTGCTGACAGTAACATAATAGTATTGTGTATATATATATATAATATCGTCTGTGCAGACACATTTCACACAGCGACTGCATCGCTCCGGTGAGCCGAGATAAACAGACACACAAAAAAATGACATTATATTTTTTCGTTTGTGTTCTTCAGCCATTCTAATCATGAATAGTTTTTATACAAATTTTAATAGCCCAAAAGCACAGTGGCTATCACATGCTGCAAGTACAGCACCTCACATCAACTATCAGAAAATCAAACGCGCAAACACAAACAGGACATACTTTATCGTAGCCTCATATGACAACCAGAGTTGTGATTACAGGGTTGACCAGGTGCAAAAGATTTTCTGATTTTAACATGAGCAGCAGCTGTTGCAAGTTTGTGAAATACTGCACTAGGTGTTCGATGTGTGTATTTTTCTGTAGCGATGAATCATATGGTGGCACTGACTCATTAAAACTTTGAGAGCTTGTGTTGTTGTAAATTACATCAAAACACTTGTCTTTTAAGACTATTTTCTAGTGACAGTTGCTTACCATGTGGTATGCTTCGTGTGGGCTAAAGTTAACATAAACAAAGCCTGACCCAGTGTTTAATACAACTCTTTTCCCCCACTGGGTCACTGGAGCAAAAGATCAGACTATTACTGGGCCCACATATCACTTTTACTGCCCCATAAAAAAGCTAATGAAATTATTTTACAGCCTACTTGCTAGTAATATAAGAATAAAATGCAATTTATTAATAGATTTGTATTTTATGTTAGATACCTAACAAGAATTAGTGGCCCTCTTTGAGATGTTGCAGGTATAGCTGCTAGAAGAAGAGAGTGGCTGCAAAGAGCCACAGGCCAAGTTATCTGCCAGACCTAAAGTTCCAATAGTTTGCATGCATATAATGTCCCAGAAGACAACTTTTATTTTAGCTTCTTCTCAATTTAGTTGTTCTGTTGCTGTATAAAACAACCCAAGCAGCTCAAAACTATCAGAGCAAGTGTTTTAATGAAGAGCTTTTAACTGTATTTTAATGGTTGTAAGAAGAACTTCTAATTGGTCAGGGTGCCTCACAACTGCTGCATATACCATCACAGGCCTGAGCACATGGCCAATAAGCTTGTCCAACATTGGCTATGCTGAACCCTGCCTGACCATATAGCTATGAAATAGAATCACGATCTACGATACCCAAAACATCCTGTGATTTAAGTGAGGAAGACACAGTTATGAGGAGAGGAAACATGAAAGAAACAAGAACGAGAAACTGAAAATTGACCTGGACATCAGCAGCCAGTGAGCATCTCTTTGTAAATCCATCACCAGAATTAGTTACCAAACTCTGTGAGGTTATTCCTGAAAAGTGATTTATAAATCACTTTCAGAAATCTGGAATACAGAAATCAAAAAAATGGGACCAAAAATTAAGTCCTGGTGTTTGTCTATTGTATGACAGGTTATTAAGCAAATTTTATGTTTGTATGGTATATTTAGCAATGCTTAATACAACTGATATAAAGAGGTGGGACAAGTGTTAACCTTGTAAACCATTTAACTGGTGAACTGAAAAGTTAAGCTATGTTGAAGAATGTAAAGCACTCATTTTAAGAGTGAGGGTTAGGATTGCTGTTCAGGTTTTATATATTTTAATAAAGGTTGCTTACCTTTTGGAAAGGTGTCGTGTCTCTGCCCCTTTACTCGGGTCAGCTTTTTTGTCATCATCTGCTTCTTGATCCACCTTCTGTGAGATGATTCAAAATAAAAACAATAAAAAGCTATATAGAGAAAAGAGATTCAGCTTCAAAATGCTCTTCACTCTGAAGGTTAAATTTCTTCTGGTGCTACAGATAGTGCATGGTTTCTAACTATTCCCTGATATCCACAACAGTTTATTTACTAACCTTCAGCTTCCTGGCAGGTGGTGTTTTATCCTGAGAGGAGGACGATTGTGATGATCGTGACGACGAGTCTGATTTGGAGTCAGAATCTGATGAAGAACCTGAATCTTGGACCTCAGTCACCAGCTCCTTGTCTTTATCTGCCGTCTTCTGTTTCTTTTCCTGCTCCTCCTTTAGCCGTTTCTCCTCTCTTCTCTTCTCCTCCTCCTCCTGTTGTTTCTTCTCTTTTTCTCGTTCCTTCTCACGCTGTTTCCTCCCCTCCTCCATTCGTTTCCTCTCCCGTTCCTTCTCTTCTTCTAGGCGTTTCTTTTCTCTTTCCTGTTCTTCTTCCTTCCTTCTTTCTCTCTTCTTCTCCTGCTGTCTCTCCTTGTCCTCCCTCTCCTTCAGCTGCCTCTCTTCCTCCATCTTCCTGTCCTCTTGTTGCATCTTTGTCTCCCGTCCTGGCTGTGGGGATTCACTGGAAGACTCAGCAGTGGAGTGTGCAGTCTCTCCTGACACACCAGCCCCCTCTGACTCCATCTTGTGTACAAGCAGAGAAAGGGGCCCTGTTCCACGCTTCACGCGTGGTTCAGGACTGCTGGAACGAGAACTTGAGTCAGAATCTTGCCTCTGCACCTTGGAAGGTGGGAATGACACCACCCTTTGGCTGCGTCCAGCTTCTTCACGGTCATCTGGGTCTGGCGGGCTCTGCTTGGGAGTGTCAGGAAGGGGGAACAGATTAGGGGGTGGAGAGGGAGGAGGTGTGGGGTGGCGCAGTTGCATGGGGGTGTGGTGTACCTGTGGAGGTGGGATGTGCTGCGGAGGTTGAAGTTTGCGTTTGGATCTTCCAGCTGATGATGGGACGCTGGGTGGCATCTGCTGCGATGGGGCAGGTCCCCTGCTTCCCTTTCGGGCCCCACCGGGACCAGGCCCCCAGTCCTCATCATCATCACTCTCATCATCACCATCATCACCTTCATCACTATCCTCATGGACATGGCTTGATGCTGAACCCCCAGCAGATCGGCTCAGGTGGAGCACAGAACGAGCCGATCCTGGTTCACTCGGTGCGGTGCCTTCCTTCTCCTGAGCTGGGGGTACTGCTGGGGGACAGTCGGGCTGTCCCAGAACGCGCACTGACAGGGAGGCGACTGCACGGGGAGGAGAGGGTGCTGGTGGCTCCTTGTGTCCTTGGTGAAAGGTGGCTCGCTGCATCCTAGCTCCTGGAGCGTCATGGGCCTCCTGGTGATGAAGGGTGGTGCCATGACCTGTCACTGAGTCTCCTGCCCCTCTCTCCTCAGGCCTGGCCAGAACCTGACGTCGCTGTGCACAGATAACTGAGTCAGTGGGAGACGAAACATGATGACTTAATTCTGCTGATGTATTTTTTTAAAAAATGAGTTTAATCAGATTAAATCTGTAACCATTAGAAAAGTGTAGTTTATATCATGCAAAAAGCACCATGCTATTATTTTTGTTTTGGTACACAGAATGTTGACAAATGTGGAAAATCTGATTCTTCTGTACCTTTCTGCTCCACAGGATAAAGCCTTTGTTTTCCTCGAGGGTACTGACCTTGTCAGAGGCATAGGAGGAGCTGTCATTGTCCTCCGAGTGGTCTTCATCCTCCTCGGGTACAGCTGGGCTCTCTGAGAGACAGAAGCACGAGGCACAGGTTAAAGGTCGACCCCGGTCTGAGAATTATACTCCCAGGACATGCCTACTGGATCTCACACAAGCAAAACTTTTCTAACAATAACTTGTAATGATTTCTTTTCCTCACACCGAAAAAGAGAAATAAAAACTTGAATCGTTTTTTAGAGAAATTCTGTCTTAATGGCTGTGAAATCAGAGATTAGAGTGTAGTTTTTCCCATAGTGTGAAATGCTCATTTGACAAGGCACTGTAGGTTTTACACATTTATTAAAATGTTATTTTTAATTTTTAAGCACATGAAGTTAGGTAAGCAAAGACGTTTGAACACCAGGGAGTTTTTGCAATTCGTCTGAGCCAAAGGACGGGCCACGTGTGTGTTTGTAGTCTGAGTCTTTTACCATCAGCGTCTTGCCCCTGCTGGGCCTCTCTCTCCAGTCTCTGGCGAAGGAGCTCTTGCTGCTTGGCCAGGTACTGCTTTATGAAGCTGTTCTGGCACATCTCCTCTCCTATCTGTAACACAGCGTTTTTAAAACAATGTGACATTGTGTCAAAACATCACCAGACTACCGCAGATTTTAAAATCTCCTACCTGAGAGTTGGGCTGCAGCCCACTGTGAGAGGACGATGTCTTCTGTAGGTTCTCCAGCATCAGAGCCTGAAGGTAAGGAGGAGGGGAGGGGAATTCATTTAAATGTTAACGTAATGCCAGAATGAATATTAAAGAAAACTGTAAACCAGATACTAGATACCAGATACGAGTCCTCTAATTATAACGCTTGTTATACCTGTTGACTTTTTGCATATTTAAATATCGCATATAGGTTTGCATTTTATGCACAACATTAAAAAGGCAGACCCAAACCCAATAATAATACTAAATGTGCCTACAATGTAAGATACTTAATAAAAAGGGCACTTTAAGAATTGTACAAAGAATTAACATAAATGCATGTATATTAACTTAATAGTCTGTTAATCATATGCAATAAATTTATGACTAAAAGGTATAGTCACTCCTGAGCCACTTTATTAGGTACACCTGTTTAATTACTCATTGTCACAAACATCTAATCAGCCAATCACAACTCAGAGCATTTAGGCTTGCAGATATGATAAAGACAACTTGCTGAAGCTTAAACTGAACATCAAATGGGAAAGAACGGCAATTTAAGCGATTTTGAACGTAGCATGGTTGTTCAAGCCAGATGGACTTTTCTGAATATTTGAGAAACTGCTCAACTGCTGGGATTTTCCCACACAATCATCTCTAAGGTTTACAGAAAACGGTGTGGAAAAGACAAAATATCCAGTGAGCAGCAGCAATGCCTCGACAGCAGAGGTCAGAACGGTGCTTCAAGCTGACAGGAAGCCAATGATTCCCTCAAATAACCACTTGTCACAATTGAGGTATGTAGAAGAGCATCTTAAATGCACAATATATCTAACTTTGAAGCAGATGGACTACAGCAACAGAAGACCACACCGGGTGTCACTCCTGTTAGCTAAGAACAGGAAACTGAGGCTACAATTCACGTCTTACCCAACTTGAACAACAGATGACCAGAAAAATGTTTCCTGGTCTTATTGGACTTGCTTTCTGTTCCATTATATGCAAGGTAGGGTCAGAATTTGCTGTAAACAACGTGAAAGCATGGATCCATCCTGGCTTGTAACAATGTTTTCGACTGGTGGTGGAGGTGTAATGGTGTGCAGGATATTTTGTGACACACTTTGGGCTTTTTATTACCAGCTGACCATTGTTTAAACACTATAGCCTACCTGAATATTTTCACTGCCCGTGTCTATCCCTTTATGACCACTGTTTAGCCATTGTGTGATGGCTGCTTCCACAGGGATAACACACCGTGTCCAAAAGGTCAAATCATATCAATCCGGTTTCTTGAAAATGACACTGAGTGTACTGTACTTAAAATGACCTACACTGTCACCACATCTCAATCCAATAGAATAACTCTGGGATTTTGTGAAATGGGAGATTGCCTTTATGGATGTGCAGCAGACAAATATGCAGCAACTGTGTGAACTTATCTTGTCAATATAGACCAAAATTCCAGAGTAATGTTTCTAGCACCTTGTTGAATCTTTGGCACGAAGAATCAAGACAGATCTGAAAGCAAAAATGAAGCCCAACCCAGTACTAGCGCTGTCTAACTAATGAAGCATGCATGAGTCTCTCTTTATACATTCTCTATTGCCTAAATCCTAAAAGATCCAAGATCTTTGTTCGAAGTGCAGAGAAGACACTTTCCATCAGTGCTTTTTCTGTGCAAAGATAAACTCTGAATTCTGACTGAAGCGCTTCATATAAACACATTCATTCACCCTGTTGAAACCCCATCTGGCCTGTGGGGCTCAACAGGATGCTAGTAAGGTGTACCTAATAAAGTAGCTAGTGAGTGTGTATTAAATTCTTTGACAAGAAAGGCACATGAAAAAAACTTTAGGCATCCTACACATCATTGTTTTGAATAATAATTTGAATATAGGTAAATCACAATAAAATTATTCTCCATCAACAAAGCCTTAAAGAGACTTTAAGAGCAACTCTATTGCTTTAATCTTATTAGCACCGTATTTTTACTGTATGCATGATGATATCAGTTTATTTTAATACTGTGCCGTTAACGCACGGTTTGAGTCAGATATGGGGAGTTTATATCGCGCAAGCAAGAGGTATTGCTTCACTATAATCTTATGATTAAAATAAATACATAAAGCAATGTATTATTTAAAAAAAGACCAATCAATTGGTAACATATTTTTTAAATGTGACTTTAGCGAAGGAGAAGATCCCGGTTTTTAACGGTGAAAACGGCGTTTACAAAAATATAAGTTGAAGAAAATTTGAATGAAATAGCTGTTGGTTATGCGCGGAATGTGTTTACATCACGAGGCGCGCCCCCCGTAACCCTAATACGCACACGCACGCACACGCAAGCACGGTGCGCGCGCGGGCACTGTCATGTACACTATGTGCGGCTGTTGGCTTGCTTACTCTCAGCTTAGGCCTGGACTTGACAGGTGCACAGTTCAACTGTGTGCAACACGGTGCTCTGCGAGTAGTTACGAATTAAGTCCGAACTCGGTAGCCGGGCCGTCGGGTTGAACTGTCAGTTACAACCAGTCGAAGAGGAAAACTGTTGTTTATGAGTAATAATGCGTGCACGGCGATTTATGTATTCCCGCTTCACAGCCCACACACATACACACATCGTTACGGCCTCTACTGTTAACCCCCCCACTGTCTCTCGCCTCCCGCTGAACTTGGCCAGACTCGGCACAGACGTCCGTAACGTGAGAGAAAACTTACCCCTTTCAGTCGCTTGATAAGTGTGTTCTTTTGTCCGCTTTTTGGGAGGTTTCTTTGCTCCAGAGCCGCTTTCAAATCGGCAACTCGGAGCGACTGAAGAGGTTTTCCATCAAGCGTAATATCTTCGTCCGCCATTTTGCTCCCTCCGCTTGTCTAAACTCCGTCGCTACGGCTGCTGCTCGGCGTCACAGCTCGGGAGTTTCCGGAAGCGCTCGGCTTGTCCGAACGATCGTCTTTTTTTTAGCCACACTTTTTTTTAAATAAAAATGTGAATAAAGTTGTTTGGGTTTTTTTTTTTTTTTTTTTTTTTTTAAATATGACTATTATAGTAATACAGCAACAAATAAAACAAACAATATTTTATTTGCAAAAAAATGTATTTGTGTTTTCTGAACAGGAATACAAGACAGACAACCAATGTAGTGTTAAAAATAAGGAGGATTAGGTCTGTTATTACTGTAGGAAAAGCATTCACTTCTATATGTCAGCAATATGCATAACAGTTCAAATAGTGTAAAAAAACCCATCCAGTTACAAAAGAAAAGACAGCCATTTTTGAACTGTAACTCAGAAAAAAAAGAAAAACTTTGTTCATTGCAAATCACCCAATCACATCACTCAGGTGAAGGATGTGCATATATATATCTATATGTATAAAGTATAAGCAAATTAAAGCCATGCAGATGGGGAAAGCAAAGGAACATAAACGTTGGCATACAATAAATATACAGCTAAAGGTTACTTGCCCATCATGCTCCCTCAACACACACACACAGACACATACACACACAGAGCCCATTTTAACAGGCTGCTAGTCATTGGAAAATACTTCAAACCTCCACAGGGTGGCACTGCAGCAAAGAAAATGTAAAAGCTGGAAACCAAGTCAACAATTTAAATCTGAAACATTAGAAAAAGAAAAAGTAGGGGGAAATGAAGGGCGGGGGGGAGGGGGCGGGTAAAGTAATATGATTGCCAGAAGAGAAGGTAGTGCTATATTCAAGTTTTATCCCCATGGCTGTGTTCTCTCACAAACAAGGTGTGTAGTGTGAATATGCTGACGCGTTGTCACAGAGAGGAGCATAATACCAATTATGACTCACAGGCCGTGCTGTGCACCTGTCAGTATGAAAAGTGGAGTAGTGTTAGACGCAAAACAGGTTTGTTTTCATGGATTGTAAAATACAAAAAGTGTCTCTTTTAAAATTAAAAAGCAGACTATGCTTCATTCCACAGGCTGCGATAGGTTCACGATCACAATAAAGTCCCACAAACTCATGTAGAGTTAACCGTCGTCCCCGTCTTTGTTCCGTCATAATAATGACAACTGGTTTCTGGTGTGCACTTCCACAATAAGATTCCTGGCTTCAAACTATCAAAGCGGACATAAATAAGAGGCGATGACAGGCAGTTTATGGGAAAATGATGCTGAAAAGCAAAAGTCAAAGAAGAGAAGTGATGCAAGTCATAACAAGACGTGTGAAGACAGGTGAACTCGGTCAACAGGTTTCGCATCCATTACCAAACCTGCCACATGACTGTGGGAAAGAATAGGATGAGGCAATTTGTCACCCAGCAAATGTTGCTCAATCAAAAATCCCTTCATCGATCCTCAGACATATTCTCCCTCTGTGACAAAAAAGCTTTTGTTTTTCTTCATAGAGATGTGAAACACGTGTAAACTGAAGAATGAGTAAGGATATGTTTCTTGTTAAGTGGAAATGGGGCACTACACAAAACACGCAAACACTTGCACAGATTGAGAATAGAAGCTGGGAAAACTTCCAACATTTCTCCCAAATAAAGCCCCCCAAAAACACACACAACATGCTGCTTCTGCAGCTTCTGAATTGATAATCACAAAAGGCCCTTCAGGTATCACAGTAAGAAAAAAGGATGTAAAGTCTCCTCCTCTGGACTATTTCTGAAAATCGGGGGTGGCTGAATAAATAGAGGAAGGAAGGAAAAATGGCTATCGTGTGAGAGGTGGGGGGGGAGAAAAAAATATGGCAAGCACATTAAAGCAAAGCTCCCAAAATAGGAAGTCCACACGGACACTTAAACCACACAGGGGCTTCAAAATCTTCAATAAATTAACACTTAAAAAACTATTTTTGCCTGGCATCAAAGCACAGAGGTCAGTGGAGAAACAAAGGCAAACCAGCACGCGCTCAGACGACACAACCAACACGGTGAAAACAGCTGGATAACAGCTGTGGCGAGGAACAAACGCCTCGCCACAGGATTCGGCTTCGCTTCCTTCCATCCCATTCAAGCACAGGGGTAATGAACGAGTGTAACAACAAATAAGGCATTTCAGAGAGGAGGAAATAGATGTGTAGTGTAGACAAAGTTGTTTGTTTTAACGTAAGCACTAAGAAACATCATGAAGATATTTCTGCCAGACGCTGCAGCAGAGTGGAGAAGCCGGCCGCCTGCTGGGAGAGCTCTGCGACACGGTCCACCATCTCCTGGGTGGCAGATACTGATGGATAGTTCTGTGCAGCACCCTTTGTTGCCACCACGACTGCCTTCAAAGCTTGGCAGAGCCGTCCCCCCGAGGTAGTGATCTGATGGGGAAAAAAACAATATTAAAGATATTACACCGCTACGAAATGCCGGATCTAAATATCATGCCAACTTTTCCACATACTTTGGCCCGGAGGTCAGCAGACGTGAGAAGACGGGAGAGCGTGTCCCCGATGAATACCAGCTTGTGCGCAGTTACAATGAGGCTCTTTCCTCTGGCGACGAAGATTCGAGGAGGTTGGTTTCCCTTCACGCTGCTGAAGAGCACATCCACGGCGTCCGCCAGGCAGGAGAGGTGGGCGAGGCTTTGAGAGGAGTAGAAGGAGAGCAGCTCTGAGTCCTCCAGGGAGAGGGCCACTGGCAGAGGAGGGGAGGGGGTCAACTGAAAAAGATGAGAAAGGAAAATGAAAATCAGCACAAGAAATGTAGGAAAGTAGCCTGAAGGTCTCTAGTTTGAATTAAGGAGAATAAAAACAAGACTTTCAGATACATAAACAGCAAACTGAAAGAAGTCCTGAGAAATTAAAATAAAAAAAACACAACGCACATATTTACAGCACTGTGCAAATCTCATTATTTCTTAGGATATTGCATGGAAAATGGGAGCATCAATTTATTAAAATATGTGGAAACATACATAAAAATATAGTATATAAAACAAAAACAGAGGTGGTACAAGCTAGAAAGTTAATATTTGGTATGACTGCCTTTATTCTTCACAGTCTCAGCCTTTGGTTCTCTTCTCTGTCAAGATGGTCCCACTCTGATTCAATAATGTTGAGGGTCCAGGCTCTGCCACTCCATTGGCAGCGTTTTTGGGATCACCGTCATGCCGAAAAACGAAGATGCTGCCAGTGTGAGATGTTCTTAAATGGATCATAATCTGATGTTCATGATGACCTGCGTTCATAATTCAACCAATTTTGACAAGATCTCAAACAACACCGGCTCAAATACAGCTCCAAACCATGACAGAGCCTCCTCCGTGTCTTACAGATGGCTGTGGACACATTTATACCCTTATCCTAACCTCCTCAGCCTTTTATTCCAGTTTCTGTTTCCTCTGGGCCCACTTCTGATGAGGCTTCAGTGAACAGCAGATGGATCGACTGAAGCATCTCTCAGCTCCTGTGGAGGGTCTTTCTTGGATTTTTTCCCCATGTATTACAAAGAACATGAAGCTGTTCATCTGCTGTAGATAATTTTTGGGGGCTTGACATTTCTTTTGTCCTCCACTTGTTCGGTCTCTTCAAAAAAAAATTTAAGGACACATTTCACAAAATGCTGAGAAAAGTTACATATTCCGCTAATTGCTCTTTGGGAATCACCTAATTGATGCAAAAATACAATTTCATGTCTGTAAAACTGTGTCATCTTTGTTATATATTCAACTAATAACAAATGAAGTTTTATTCTGGCTCAATCAAATAACTCAGTGCAACAGCCTCCACTTTCCATCCTAGAAACACGTTACAAAAAAATCGCTTCGGTCTCTCGGTTTTATAACATGTTGGTTGACAAGCATAGAGGCACCTCAGACAATAAGCGACAGGAGTGAATACAAGACTTAGAAGAAGATATTTCACCCATTGAGTGGAGTAAAATATGTTTAAAGACGCACACCCAAACCATCAACACCCGATTGAGAATGCTCAAATCTAACTGGATAATGCGAATAAATGTCTCCTCTGCAAAACTAAATCAATTTGATCCTAATATACTGGACAAATGTTGTAACTGTACCAATCACCAAGCTTCATTGTATCACTGTTGTGGAAGTGTAAAAAGATTGAAAAGTTTTGGTGCTCAGTGTTAAAATGCATTATTCGGGTCCCATGTTCCCCTGTTCTGTTAAGTCCTATGGTCTGTATATCCAGATGACTGTAATTTATCTCATACAGAGAGAAAGACTGTTTACCTTTGCTTACTCCAGGCCAAACGTTGTGTTGCAATATGCTGGGAGAATGTTGAGCCCCTCTTTTGACCAATGGTTGAACAATGTAACATCAAGTTTAGTTTTTTATTGAAGTTGAGGAAGTGGAGAGAGAGTGAGGTAATGAAGAATACATAACTAAATTTGGGAATATGCGTTTTTGTTTGTTTGTTTTTTTTGAGTGTCTTGTATTTTTAATGCTTTCTTACTGCCATATGTTCAAGATGTTTAAAGTGTTGGATGTTTTTGAACGCAAACTCCAATAAATATATGTTTAAAAAATGGGATCAAATGATGTGTTGTTGCAGCAGGCTGCTACTAACAAAGTGCCTAAAGATACCACTTAATATTGGTTCTTTGCTAAATTATGATATGTAGACAGAATTCTGGTTCATCACTTGAGTTAGGTGCTTTTTACGATTGCGTGATTCATACGTCTGAAAATGGTCAGGTAGGAGGACTGGACTGAAAATGAGTGAAAAAGCAGCCAAAGAAAAACTTTAAGGGAGCTTCAGAAAGACTGGAGAAGTATTGCTCAAGACCACTTTAAATAATTATAATAGAGTCAGATATAAAGAAATGAAAGGTGGCTCAAGACTTTTGCAAAGTACTCTATATTATTTTTTAACCTTAGCAATAATCTGCAACCATGTCTTGACTAATCATTTAGTCCACAAAGTGTAAAAGATGCTGAGAAACCACCTGCAATAAACGTCTTAGAGTCCAAATGGCTCCTTCTGATTTATTTCTTTCCTAACTGAGCTCCAAAATACCAAAACAGACTGTCACAGGACCGAGTCCTAAAGCCCAGAAATTCCTTCATCTCAAAGCTTAAGACATTTTCACATTTTATTAACACCCCACTTACAAATCGTGTGCCAGAGAAGGCATTTGATTGTCAAAGTAGTTCTAGGCTTCAGTCAACTGACTTCATATTTTAATATTAGCCAGCAAAGACAAAGTCCTAAATGTCAGAGTTTCCTATCAGAGTTGCGCAAGAATTGCAGCCACTGTTAATTGTGCCAAATAACTGTTTAAGGCTGTTTGTCTTCACAAGATCCAAATAGGATCAAAGCATGTGATACATACACAAAAAACGGTCCTAATATAATAGTCAAATAACTGGAAATGTATTAATAACACATGAAAAAGCTGCTAATGAGAGCAGAAAATATATAATCAAATTAGCATATGGTAAGCCAAAGCAGGCAGCCTTGAACTGAACCCGAGTCGTACAAACAGAGGGTCCATACAGCACGTCAGCCACTGCTCAAAGGATGACTGTGCTCTTCTGTCACTCATTGTCCTGGAGTCTCCATCCTATGTAAGAAAGTCTGTTGAGATCCACAAGTGACCTCTTGTTACCCGTCGATGACAAAACAAAGGAATGTAGCGAGGGGCAGGAAAAATGCAGACGGAGCAATAAGAAGACATGACTTCAGTCTGATGCAACACAACTGACTTCGAGTCTGCGCAAGACAGGACAAGGTGTGATTAAAAGAAAAGCTCAGAGACTGTTGTGTGTAAACTGAGCACAGCATGGTCGTGTTGATGCCTGTGGTGTACCATAAGGTTCGATTTAAAGCCCCGTTTTATTTTCCGTCTTCATACTCTCACTTGGCAAAAGTATGTGAACGTATATTTTTAATTGCTGTGCAGATGACACACACATATACATCTAGGGTTGACACATGGTGATGCAAGAAGCCCAGGTTCACAGAGATGAAGGCCACAATTTGTCAGGCTATCAAAGCAGAGTTCTCCTCAAACACCCTGAGGTGACTGAGGGAGAGGATCAGTGCTAACCCAGAGTTTTGATGGATGCTTGCTCACATCCAAGTTTTTTTGGCTGCACCTCTACCACCATCTTTCCCTGCTGCTCTGCTTTATTCTCCAGATTTCAACCTCATGCTCTTTTCCAAAATGGAATTCAAGATTTCTTTTGGCACAGTGGAGGACCTCCAGGTGCCTGAGGTGCTTACAAAATGGGCCAAGGAACGGCGTATCAATCCACAATGTGACTAGTTCTGAAGCGATGGAGGCCAAATACAGATAAAAGGAATTTAATTTTTTGATGGCACCTCATACATTTTTGCTGCGGAGTAAACAGATTCATTGGAAAGAATTGACTGCAGTAGCATACAAATACGCAGCACTAGGTAAACTTATGGAGTATAGGACTTGTATTGGTAAAACAAACAGCTGCTGCAAACTGGATTAAAGAGTCATACTGTTCACTAGTAAACAGGGCAGACTGTGAAAACAAGAGCGAATCAATGCCTTCGCTGTGGGGAATCACTGTGAGTGAGTCAGAAGCAAAGGATCACGTAAACAGAGGTAAAAACACAGAGGGAACAGCTCACCCGTGGCTCTGAGGTGATAGTTTGTGTCTGTCCGTTCTCAGTGCGGGCGTCAGGAGGCGGTTCAGGTTTACCCTAGAGCAAAGTGACCAGAGAACATGTGTGACTAGTTACCAGCAAAGGAAAAAACGTGTTAAAGCACAATAACAGAAACTGTAAGGAATTAGATGCATATATAACATAAATATCAAGGTAAGGAAGAAATTAACTTGATACTATAAAACAATGCATTCCTAACATAATAAAAACTAACCTGCAGCTTTACATATCCAACACTGTCTCCAGTAGGAACTGGAGCCGGGATGGGTGTCAAGCCGATTCCAGCATACTCGTTGCTGGGGTCATCTTCTTCATCAGCAGGGCCCACTGTGAGCATCACCGTGGCTGGAGTAGGAGGCAAGGGGAAAGCAGGCT
This sequence comes from Neolamprologus brichardi, assembly GCF_056152115.1. NCBI lineage: Eukaryota > Metazoa > Chordata > Actinopteri > Cichliformes > Cichlidae > Neolamprologus > Neolamprologus brichardi. Next base: position 32,381,889 of record NC_142106.1, on the reverse strand, counting down.
GAGGGGTTGGAGGCAGAGGCCTCTCCTGGATCCAGCTGCTTTTACGGGAACCCATTCCCCCTCCAGATGACTTCCCATCAGGCACCGGGAGCGCAGGCAACGGCCTACGTGACAGAGATTCTTGGGAAGGCAGACGGGGCCGGCCCTGAGCCTGTAAGAGGAGGGTGCTTTCCTCAAGCGAGCGCTGGACCAGCGACAAGAGCCCTTCGGATGGAGCAGCGCTACCGACGGCAGACAACGCTGGGAGCAGGTCCGATAAGCGTGCCCAGGCCTGCTGAAGGGGTGGCGGGGGATCCCCTGAATGACTGGCTTTCCAGGTGGACAGGATTTCAGCCAGTGAGGTAGCCAGGTCCCGTGACGACAGAGTGGAGGGCGAGTTGGAGACTGTGGTGAGCACAGAGTGGACCAGACTGGAAAGCGAAGCTCGCCACTGCATGTCACCAGAGCCGTTACTAGACACAGAGAGGCGGCGTGTGGAGGTGGAAGAAGATGATGAGGAATGAGGAAGGACTTCGACAGTCAGAGCTGGCATGTCATAAATCCCACCATCGGGCTCAGAGTCACCACGGCTATTATCTCCACCACTGGCTCGTTTCTCAGATCCAGGAACGCAAGAAACCCGTCCGACCTGAGGAACTTCCTCCCCACAGAGGCTGCTGGTCGACTCTCCCGGTGCCAGAGGGACGCCCGGAAGTGTAGGGACACTGTAGACTTCATCATCAGCTTCGTCAGGCTGGGCATCTACTGTGGCCTTAGTCAGAGTGATTGTGGGGACATCATAGACCTATCAGTGAAGAGGGAAAAGCAGCTTTGATTGTTTAAATAAATAAAGAAAACATTGTGACTTTGAAATTTGAAAAACATATGAAGAAAGGAAGGAAGATACTCCAGATAGATTCTTTATTATTTAGTCCAATAATGGCATAATAATAATAACATTTCATCCATGCAGTAAATGCAGTTTGTACCAATTATATGCTACATTAAAAAAGGAACCCATATGCACTCTGTAGGTACATCCAACAAAGAGTTACTGACTCCCACTGATGTGGGAAACACATTTTTATTCATTAAGTCTTAAAGCAAGTGAGCCTGCAGTCCACATACAGTAACTGTAGGCAAGGAGGGAAAAAATAACCCAGCAGCTGGCACACATTTTCATGCAACTTTAAAGTGGAGACCACTGGGGGCAGGGATGTGGTGGTGGTGGTGGTGATGGCGGTGGTGTATCCTTGGCATGGTTGTGACAGATGGGTGTGACTGGGAGAAAAATAGAAGCAGCATTTGTACTGGATAGACTGGCTCCAGGAGCACACAGAGACAGGTGTGGCCTCGCCTCGAAGGGGGGCAGGGAGACAGGCTAATACTGGAATGTGGGAAGAAATAGTGGCGGGGTATATGATAGTCATCTCTTGTTCTTTGCTTGTGTAGGCATGCATTCAGCACAGCAGATTCCCACAGTTCCCAGCAAATTAATATACTAGGGTTGGGGGTAATCAGAGCGTTTTGATTCTGCTGGATGTTTGTCAGGTCAAAATATGACAGGAACAAAACAGAAACACAGAAGCCCTGTAAGTAATTCTCTTAAAAAGTAATTAAATAAATGTGTGTGGACCTAGATATGAAAACAGGTGGATGGATTGAGCACAGGAAAACAGCTTATCAATGTTGTCCCAAACATTTAACCATTATAAAACACTGAACTTCCAAGCTACCACAGCCAGCAGTGGAGATCATCGTGGCCACACAAGGAAGGCAAAGAGGATATAAAGCCACTTGACAGCTCACAGTCAAACAAAAAATAAAGCAGTTGCTTTAGACACTAATTCAGAGGTTTATCCATAAGTCAGCCTCGTGTGCAAAGTCTTTACCTCTGACTCGGCGTCGGCCTGCGGTGGCACACTGCGGGGGGTGTCGTAAATGCTGTCATCTTCTCCAAGTGCAGAGGGGACTGGATGCTGCCACCTGCCCTTCGGAGGTGTATCATATACCTACCAAGGCAACATTAGATTTTAAAAAAAGAAAAATCATAAAAACATATTTAATTTAACACTAAAATATTCCCAATAAATATGATGGAGACTTTAAAAGTTTATTGCCAAACAAGTACCATCCAGGAGTAATAAAAGGATTCATGTACATGGTGAAGGGCTTTTCCTGGCTCAAAATAGACCTCTTTAAAGTTTTGGTGCGGGGCGTTGACGACGGACATGAGAACAATCAGTCCACATATAGTTAGGGAACAGTCTTTGTTACCTTAGTTAACAGAAGTTTATGCAGTTTCCTGATATTTGTAAATAAAACTGTTGTAAATTAAGCCATGCTAAAAAAAAATATTGACTTAAAGTTATTTTGTAAAACTTCTGGTGATTTTTCCACTTCTTTCACAAACATCTTCTGTATGCAGAGAAAAAAAAAACTGCTTATGATGTCATCATATTGAGAAGTAAAGCAACATTACAGGACGACCCAACCTGTTTAACACCACTAAAAATGCCTCCTCCCCCACCCCCTAGATGAAACCCAGCAGGGTTTCCAAAGAACGAAACAAAAAACAAGCATTTAACAAAAACGAAACATTTTTTTTATCTGATATGATTCACATTTCTTTTTATCAAATGGTCAAAACTGAACAGGAAATGCAGATTTTTTTCTGTTCAGCAAGGAAACAGGCTCACTGCCCTCACAGCATGCAGAGCTGCTGAGCCAGGATTAAACCCTGTTATTAACAGGTAATAACTTTATTCTTACTTTATGAATACTGAAGAATAAGATAGAACAACTTTTTATCGCTTTAAGTATAATCGTTACATACCTGATCATCAACAGGATCTGAATAATCCTGATTCTCTCCCTTTTGATTCTGCACACTGCTGCTTTTCTCCACGCCATTACTCGTCCTTTCCTCCTTTCCCTGGGGGGCTGCCCTCTGTTTGCCCTCTTCTTGCTGCAGGCTTGCAGAAGTTGCTTGAGCAGCAGATTTGGGGACAGAGTTAGAGTCAGCTGACAGCGGTGATGGTTGTGTGTCCTTCCTGGTGACGCTCCTTACTGGAGGTGCTGGTGGAGGTGGTTTGCGGGCGAAATTTGGCGATCCAGGAGCCCTGACCTGGCCAGCTCTGATAAGCAATGGGGATCCCCGGTGAGAGGCAAGGCCAGGCTTGCCTCTGGCAGCGGCAGGGGTGGGCGAAGCTCCCTTGAGCAGGGCTCGAGGAGACGCTTGGACAGAGGTTATCTGAGGCGGGTAGTGGTGAGCCAGAATTGTCGCTGGTGTCCTCGGAAGGCTCACTCCCGCAGAAGTGGGTGTTTGGTACATCCCAGGTGTGTCCTGGTTCGCTTTTGATTGGGGGGTAGCTGTAGTTCCATTGGTTATCAATGGTCCATTAGAGCAAAAAGCACTGGCCACAGAGCCTCCGGTTGGGGATTGGTAAACATCATCGCCTGCAAGAGGCGTGCCTTTGGGCACCAAGTAACAGTCATCCGAGGCCCCCGTGGTTAGTGTTTCTCTGGGAACAAGATATGTAGCGTCCTCTGCTTCATCAGCCGTCCTCGGCACTCCACTGGGGGCAAGATACACAGACTCTGAAGCCAGGTGAGCTCCTGGCTGCCTCGCATGCTGAGCTGCTGCAGGCGAGGGACTCACCGGGCTCTGATAAACCGCTCCTGTTATGTCTGTTCCTCGTCCCCTCAAAGAGGGTGAGCGTGGACGCCCCACCACTCCGATATCCCAGTCAGGTCTGGGCCGGGTGCCAGAGCTAGAGTGCGAGCGTGGACGCCCGCCCTCAGTTCTGCGTAGCTCCCCTGGTCTCGACCCCGCTCCTCGTCCCTCGCCCACCGCTGGCGGGGAGCGATAAACTCCGTCCGCATCATTCACAGTCCGAGCCAGTGGGGCACCAGGCGACAGGTAGACCGAGTCTTCACTGGAGCCGCGACAGGGGTCCGAGCCAGGGGGCGGGGCGGTCTGAAGGAGTCGAAGGCGATTAGCGGGGGCGATCCCCTGTCTGCCATGCAGCGAGCAGAGCCACCACCCGGGCCCGCCGCTCTGCTCCTGTTCAAGAACCATGAGGATGTCGCCCTTTCGGAAAGCCAACTCTTCTGGGCTTTCTGCCGTGTTGTCAAACAACGCCTTTGCCAATACCGTCTGTGCAGGAGGAAGAGACGAGAGCAGCAGTGATCAGCACTGACCCACAAAAACACACACACACAAAAACAACAACTAAAATGGCCATATGAAAGCACAAATTAATCAACAGCCTGAATTCACACTCCCTGCACGCCACAAACAAACAAGTACATTGACGTGGCAGTGCCAAGTGAGGAGTATAAAAAGGGTGATTGTTTCGATGCTGAATGGAGAGTGAAAGGGAGTGAATAGGGAAGATCTCGTTAAATGTCTGTGTGAAAGACCTGGTTGGGGGGGGATTAGCAAACGAAAACAAAACAAAACAAAAAAAGAAAAAGATGGAAAATTTAAAAGCCAAATCAAAATTCACAGCTGTGCAATTCATCCTGAGGAAGGGAGAAAGAGGGCCACAGTCAGGGAGGATCAATGATCAAATGGACACAAGAGCTTAATGGTAATGAGCGGTATGAGAGGGAAGGGGGAGGGGATGAGAGGCACATCTGTCCCTTGCTGTTTAGGGTTTAATTGCCAACCCAAAGCCAGAGAGTCAGGCCCCCTTTCATTCTCTAAACCAACCCCCCGGGGACAACCGAGCTCCAATGAGCCATGTGGGACCTCTTTTGCAATGGAGGCACTGAGGATCCCAATATAAGACACAGAGAACACATAAACCAGTTTAAAAAAAGAAAGAAAGCGATGAAAGCATATTATTCCTTGACTTTCAAAGTATCCGAGCTATTGCGACACTGCCACACGAACACATGCAAATCCACGAACACAAAGAGAAAAACTGTACTCACCGAGACAGACATGATTGCCAAGTGATCAGCTTAGTCTCCGAGAAATTATCACTCAAGTGTCCACACCAGTCGGGTCATTTTTGGGAGGTCAGCTGTCACGGATATGCCGATGGGCAGAGACCCTCGGTGCCGAGGCACAGCTGGCTCTGTTTAGGACACATCGCCCGGTCTGGGGGCTCCGTCGTCCCCGGTCTTCATAAGGTTCCTAAAATCCACACGGAAACGCTTTTTTAAATGTTTATTTTCTCACGAGTCACATGTAATAGGTATAGACAGCAAAACTTCAGCCGTGCGCTCTGAGTCTCGCGTGAAACTGAAAGGTAGGCGGACGGAGGTAACACCTGTCTATGCCTTCCACGCCCAGTAACGTTTCTTTAAAGGCAACCCTATCGGGGGAAGCCCGCAACAGCTTAGCATCGTTTGCAAAAAAGAAGCGGTGTGCAGTGAGCGTCTAAAATACGGCGTGCAGCTGTGTATGAAACCGCTATCTAGGTCAAACGATAATTCATTTGAACAGTAGCCAGTATAAATAGACGTGCAGTCGCGGCCTAGCCACTAAACACCAGCCAACGCGGGCTAACGCTGCGCTAGCTAGTGCTGGTTTAGTTCAAAACAACAATGGCACCGCCGTATAAAGCGGCCAAAGGCGATTTATTTACCGAACAGCGTTAGCACTCAGGACCGCCGTAATGAAAATTATTACCTTTCTCTTTTCTTATCGCCGACAAACTTCCCATTGGGGTACAGCCTCTGATACGTAAATCCCTTCTTTTCATGCGTGAAAATCTGCGGTCATCGCCGTTCAATCATCTTCGATGACAACAAAATTATCTCCGCCCCTTTCTGAGGTCATGGAGCTTCGCTGATCTACAAGTAACACGAGGGCGTAAATTTCAGCGTTTACACCAATCCCGACGTGTGTAAAATCGCGCAGCTAGCCGCCGCCTCAAAAATAGAGCTCTTCTGATTGGCTCGTTCCTAAAAGTTGCGTTTAAGGACGACTGACTCTGTAAACCAGGTAAACGATTTTCAAATGGGTAAAAATAGCGGTCAGCTGCTGTTGGCAACTGCTGTTATCTTTATTTGCCATAGAAAAAAGATTAATTTGCACAATTACTAGTGTAATTAAAGCGAGCATGGTTTCAGCACTTTTATATACATATGCACACAGCCAACTGCGAGCGAAGTAGGCTGTATGCTTTTATTTTGACAGGGGAACGTTTACCCGGAAAATATCGACTGTAGCGACACGAATCGTCAGTAGTCAAAGGTCTTTGAGAGTCTTTTATCAAACTATTCCTCTGCACCTCTTCGTGTTGAGCTTTTCGTGCATTGCAGGGTGAGACAATCCTCTTCGTCACATTTGCACAACTGCATTTGCTTTGTAAAGTGTCGGACTGCGAGTGACAATAAAGTTGGGAATGAGAGCTCAACAAAGTGCATGGCCTCTGCCCTACTTAACTGCTGTTTGCGCTGAAAACATATCCGTGCGTGCTCTCTGTCCACAGGTGATGCTGAGGAGTGTATTCAGGTGCCTTAGGACCAATCTTACAGCTGGTCAAAGAAATATGTCTCAAAGCAGTCTTTCTGGCAAAGTAGCCATAGTCACTGCCTCCACAGATGGGTAAGAATGACGTGATTGACCCCCGATTGTTGGTGCTGTCCAGGAAAAACCAAACAGTAACCAAGCAAGGACTGTGTTAGTCACCTGTCTCCAATCATGACAAATCACTGATTATTGGAGAATTAGTAATACAAGAGCTTAGTCCATGTTTGTTTGATTGTTTTGTGTATGGTCTAAAATGCTTATTTCTCAGATTCAGCACATTCATGAGAGTAATTACAGCTGTAAAGGGGTTAAAGCGATGCATCATAGAGCTCTTCTCCCCCCTCCTCAGAATCGGGCTGGCTGCGGCTCAGGCTCTGGGAAAAAGAGGTGCCCATGTGGTTGTGAGCAGCCGGCGGCAGGCCAATGTAGACAAAGCTGTGGCACTGCTGCAGAGCCAGAGCATCCAAGTGACTGGAACAACCTGTAATGTCGGGAAAGGGGAAGACCGAGAAAAACTGGTTCAGATGGTAAGAAGCCGTCCATCGTGCTCAGAGGTGTTAGAGCAGCACATAAACTATACAAGACCAAGCTTTGGCTCTTTATTATAACACAACTATTAAATGGGTGCTCATTTCTAAATCTATTTTTACTCTTGGACTCTATTAGAGTAGTTTCATGGTTCAAAATAGGAGGAGTTTGCATGTTCTCCCCGTGTTTGCGTGGGTTCCCTCCGGGTACTCCGGCTTCCTCCCACTGTCCAAAGACATGCAGCTTGTGGGGATAGGTTAATTGGATAATCCAAATTGCCACTAGGTGTGAATGTGCGAGTGAATGTAAGCGCGAATGGTTGTCTGTCCCTGTGTGTTGGCCCTGCGACAGACTGACGACCTGTCCAGGGTGTACCCCGCCACTCGCCCTATGACAGCTGGGATAGGCTCCAGCGCCCCCCCGCGACACTGAAAAGGATAAGCGGAAGCGAATGGATGGATGGATGGATGTCTAGCCCCTCAGTTGATCCTCTGTGAAAAAACCTATGAAACTTTATCTGGCATGAGCCACTTGAGAGGTGGAGAAAAGTTCAGCCAACGTGCACCTAACAATTGTTATCAATCATTAACAATAAAAAGGAATCCAAGCTGGATTTTAGTAGAATAAAGTTTAGCCTGATATTTTCCCTGTTTTTTCAATGTAGTTCCACTTAAAGTTGCTATTTGTGAAAATGTGTTTTTATAATGTTTTTATATGAAGCCGAAGTCCCTCACTGCCACATTCCTCTGACCTGTCAGCAACAAGAATGTTTCCAGTTACAGTTTCCCTCTTTTTCTATGCAGGAAATAAGTAACTAATTGGCAATGAGTTAAAATCTGGCCATAGTTCCACCCCAGATGCTTCTTACTTCTGCCAGGCTTAGTGTGAAGGGCAGAGTCAGAGCATGCTGCTAACACAAGCACTGAAACTACAGCTGTGCGCGACTGGACGACTCAGAGAACCACTATGACTGCTTCAAATACCTCCCGTTTCTAATGTGGACTGTATGTAAAGCGTTTTCAAGATTTAAGTTGCTGTCACAGCTCTTTCCCACGAAGAACTGAACCCACTCTTATGGTCTTACCAAACTGTCCAAAAACTGTAATTTTGCCTTTAGCTGCCTGTCTACATCTGTTATTAGTTACTCTGTAACTTTGGTGTTTTAACATATTTAGCTCTGACGCAAACTCATTAAAGTCCCTGATCATCCACACCACACCTGCAGGGCTTTCCCCACAGTTTAAGAGCCACTGTGGCTCAGGTGGTAGAGCGGGTTATCTACCAATCAGAGAGTTGGTGGATCGGTGTTTGACTGCACCTGCTGAGTGTGTGTGAACAGATAAAAGCTCGTATGAATGTGTGTGTGACTGGGTGAATGAGTCTGTATAAGTCTATGCTATTTAAGTCCACTTATCACGCACTGCTGTGCTTTCATCTGATTGGCTGCTCCTCACAAACAGACTATTTGTACAGTCTGGAGCTTATCTCTGTTTACCTCAGTGTTCACAGTCAGAGCTTTGTGCCTGAGATGTGCATGTTAAGGATATCTGTGCTCAGTGACATCACAGAGAGCTAAAAGCAGAACAAGCTGTCTGAAGCTGAGCGTTTCGGGCGGTCTGAGCCTGAGCTTCTGGCTCACAGTGATTACTTGTACATATGCTGGTGTCATTATTTGAAACTCTGGCCATGTTACTGTGAGCAAAAAGTCCCCTTTCATCATCCTCAGTGGTGGTGGAAAAAGTAAGTGGGAACCATTAGCAGAGCCTCTTTTGGTGGTTTGGTGGTTACCTAGAGCACTTTCTGTAGCTTCACGTGCTCAGGGGGGGATAATGGACCCCTCTGTCTTAAAGAGACACTCCAGCTCAGCCATATTAGGATGTCTGGTCCGTGATGTCATTCCACAATAACCGATGGGTTTAAGGTGAAGCAGATTTTCTTGGTCTGCTGTATTTTTAAGGTTGGGGTCGCTGTCATGCTGCATCACTCAACTGCTCATGAGCAATTCAGACAATTCATCAGACTGCAGACGTTTCCCAGAAGCACCGTGGACTGCTAAGGTGCTCTGTGGAAAACTTTAGTGGAGGTTTTTTTACATTTTTTTTGTGGTTTCTTCTGTGGAGTCCTGCCACGTAAAACATGCCTGCATGGTAGAGTCATTAAGACAGACGTGAACCAGCTCCAGCCATTCCTTTAGCTTTTCCTCTGAGCTCCTTTTGGACTTTGTTTAGTATTTAGTGGCGTACCTTTGAACTTATTGTATTCAACGCTTGTTTTTAAGGACGACAGCGGCCACACAAGTAAAATGCTTTGAGTTTTAGACAGTGTATCTGATTGTGATTGCTGAACAGTGTCTTTTACACGACTTTGTAAGAGTTTCATGAAAGCAAACAGTTCATCTTTTGTGCAAAGCGTGGTTCACATCAGCAGCTGCTTTTGTGACTCAAACTGCATTAAGAGATGAAGTGCATGCAAATTTCCTCCACTTGTTGGCGTCACTGTGTAATAGCGTGAACGAGTGCTTGGCTCTGTGTTTGGTACAGACTCTGGATCGGTGTGGGGCCATTGACATCCTGGTGTCCAATGCAGCAGTCAATCCTTTCTTTGGAAACATCATGGACTCCACAGAGGAGGTCTGGGATAAGGTACGTACAAAAATTGAGCCCACACCAATCATTTATGATGTACGACATAAATTTGCATTTTTTTTAAATGAAGGATACAGTAGCACTAATATGTTGTCATAAAACAACAACATAAATCCAAAATGTGGTTCTGAAGAGCTGTTTACGTTAGTAAAATGATAACTTGAGAGATCACTCTGTTATTTAAAGTATTCACTGTCACTGTGTCGACATTTTCAGATCCTAGACGTGAACGTAAAATCAGCCTTCCTCATGACCAAGCTGGTGGCGCCTCATATGGAGAAGAGAGGGTGAGTGACAATGGCACCAAAAGGGGCGTCCATAAAAACCTGCCTGCTGTAATATTTTTAACACCTCTCACAGGTTTGTGTTTTTCTTTCAGAGGTGGAAATGTCATATTTGTGTCATCTGTGGCTGGATACCAACCAATGCAGGTCAGTGAGGAATTTCTCCTTGGCAGGAATTCGTGTGGTGCTGTGACTGAATCTCATCAGTGCAGTCAGGATTGGTTGGTCGCCTCCTTACATCACATCGAGACATAGAGATGGAAGTGAGAAAGCAATTCTCTGGAGAAAAGCTGTAATGTTAAGCCTCTATGTTACTCACAGACTCCAGTATCTGCCAGTGTTTGACACTGCATTAGCGGTGTGGTGTGATAATCTTGAGGTGTGGAGCCTGAGCTTTTATGGCTTTTGAAGTGGGAGAAAAGTCTTAGAAACCCTGTTTGGTAAGGTAGTCTTAGTGTAGTGGTTTATACATTTACCTAACCGTACCGGTTTGATTTCAGGAGAACATAAAAGTCCCTTGGCGGTTGTGTCTGGAAGGGCATCTGGCATAAAAAATGTGCCAAGTCAAACATGCAGAGGCACCCGCTGTGGCGCCGTGTTAATAAGGAAGCAGCTGAAAGCAGCTAATAATGGATATATGCACATGACTATCATTAAAGCCAGTGAAACATAAACCTGAATGTAAAGAAGTGACATGCTCTGTTTTGTTTCTGCAAACCTGTTCACGTGGCGTGCACGTGCACTTCTCCAGGCTTTGGGTCCTTACAGCGTGAGTAAGACGGCCTTGCTGGGTCTAACCCGGGCTCTGGCCCCTGAGCTGGCTCAGAGCAACATAAGAGTGAACTGCGTGGCCCCTGGAATAATCAAGACCCGCTTCAGCTCTGCGGTGAGGACACGCGCTGGAGTCCTTTGCGAAAAATGTGGTTTTTGTTGCATTTCAGTCGTGCTTTCTCGTATTAGTGTTGTACTTTTTATAATAAACTCTTTTGTTCCAGCTGTGGCAGAATGAAGGCATTGCGGATGAGTTCAAAAAGCAGCTATGCATTAAAAGGTGAAGTTCAAGGTCACAGGAAAGCTTGTTGGTAATATTCAGAGTCCAGGATTTGACACGTTGAATTTGCCTCTCCTGTCAGAGTTGGAGAACCGGAGGAAATTGGAGGTGTGATCGCGTTCTTGTGCTCCAAGGAAGCGTCCTACATCACCGGAGAGACCATCACAGTGACCGGAGGGATGAACTGTCGACTTTGAACGCATCGTTTTTAATTTGATTTCTTCTATTTTTCTGAAGTGCTGGCAGCTAAGACAACTAAGCTTAGCGCAGGAGCTGCAACACACTAAGATAAACCAATATAATGAAGCAGAGAGAGCTCTGGGTTACTGTGAGCGTCTTGAGTTTCCAGGTTGATTTTTGTTGTGTAAAGGTTTCTAATGAAAAATCTGATGTTTTTGTAAAAGAAAATAATTAATTTTAAATGAGGAAATGTGTCATTTCAAACTGCAGCAGCTATGCGATAAAAGCTATTTCAGTGCATAAACATGATTTACAGGCCAGGGAGGGTTTTATAAACTGATGTAATATCAGTCATTACATGAGCTGAACGTCAGGAGCCGTTTGCGAGCTTCGGCTTCATTGATGAACCAAATGGAGCGTGCACCAGTGTCATCATCAACTAGTTTTTATTTTGCATTTCATTTCATACAAAACATCACAAACTTTATTAACAGAGATATTACATATTGCAAGTTAAAAATCTCACATTTGTAACAGACAATATAGATATGTTTTTAAAAAATACAATTTAAATGATTTAAAAAAGCTGTATGACACTGCCTGTAACCGTGGCTACGTTTATCCACGATGTCAAAGCACCTGTTCAAGTTTTAATCGCCCTGAGTCAGGTTTATTTCAAGCAAATGGAAGATAAAAGTGTCTATCAGTCTCAATAGCATTTAAAAACATGTTATTCTTTCTGACCATGTTGCCGGTAGAGGACAAAAAATCATTTCATCACCTCCGTTTGTGTCCAGCAGACAATAAGCGGCGCCGGGTCATCGCAGGTTTCCAAAACTCCCTCAGGGTGGGCACGTAGGTGCCGTGTTTGGTCTTGTAGTAGCGTTTCATAAACAGCTGGGGGAGACAAAGGGATTCAAAGCACTAAGAATAAGAGTTTACTGTGTTACAGGCATCAGTTACAGCAGGGTCGTCAAACTCATTTTACACTGTTTTAGTCCTGAGTGAGCCGGACCAGAGAAACTCGTCTTTCTATCAGTGTAAACACGTTTAATTGCACATTTAACCCCTGAGATCTAAAATGAGAAAAACAAGCCTCAGCACATCTCAGTTGTTCAGCTATGAGAGAAATGTCAGCCTTAATCTTTGGGCTTAAACTGTAAATCAATGCATAAATATACAGAAAAGGTCTTGTAATTATAAAACAATGATTTTGTTTTATATTTTTTTTAATTTCTGTGAGTGAATTATAAAGAAAAACAAAGAAAACAGCAATGTGTTGTCATTTACTTTTATCTATTAATTACTTTGGTGAAGTCTGAATGGCCATGACGGCGCTCTATAAGCAGGAAGAGCTGTAAGAATTTATGAAAATGTATTTGAGCCTGCAATTCATGCCCTCCACATTTTACAAAGCCACCCAATGTGCCAGATTGAAGTCCTTGCCAGGCCGATTTTGGCCCCCCCCGAGTCTTATGCTTTACACCCCCATTTATACTATTTTGTCTGAAACTGTACATCATTCAGGCATAATGAAAGCTAAGACTGGATGTGTTCTGCATACGCACCCTGACTTTGAAGTTCTTCGTCGCCTCATCCTCTGAATCAGCCACGTAGTCGTCATCTTCTGCACTGCCCAGCACCTCTGAACAGAACAGTAAACACACATAAGCTCAAACCTTTGCAGGTGATACATTTCTTACATAATTACACCCTACATTCACCTGTGTCACTCTGCTGCTGAGAGGGAGAGCTTCTCGTGCTGTGTAGTGCAGGATGGTTTCTGTTGAGGGGAAACAACAGTAGCTGTTAACTGGTGACTAATCACAGGGGGGGGGGCATCGAGCTGACCTGCTTAGCTTCGTGCACTTCTAACTGAAGTCTAAAGGCAACCAGAAAACACTGAAGTACAAATGTGGATCAGTGTGTGTGATCTAGCTGCACATAGTTAAGTCATTAATATCAGACAAAAGAAACCAGAAATCTGTGGAGCTAAATCAGATGTTTTTATTGTATTTAGACAGTTTATACCATGTTTAAACAAGTTGACTGAACCACAATATCCATTTTTACTTCAAACATGTTCTTAAACAAATATACAGCCATAGCATTACCCATATATTACTTATTCACACAGACCAGAGTGCTTGGTTTATTGCCATTATGCACTTTAGTCCCTTACTCTTTGTCTTGCGAGCCGGAAGACTCCGTGTCAGACGACAGATGGCTGCTTGTCTGTCTCTGCAGTGTCGTTGTGGCCGGTGACTTCCTCCTCTGCTCGTTTTGTGCCTGGTAAGAGGATGTTTCCTCTGTCCCAGATGTACTAGCCCTGAGAGAAGCAGCTGACATTTCTTCGATGACAACCCTGGGCTCCATGATCAGACAATCGACAAAAACAGAGTAGAGGTGTTGATCTTCAGGGTGATATAGTGTTCTAACACCTAGCTTTCTCATCCGGGCTGCCAGGACTTCCCTGCTGCATCCCTCTTTTCTTATAGTTTCTGCTCGGCCTTCCTTCCTCCTCTGGTCACCTTTACTCTGCGTCTGCCCGCTCAGTCTCTTTTCCACGGGTGTTGTTACACTTAGAACTTCTTCCTCCTCCAAATCGCTTTCTCCTCTGTCAGAGTTCTTGCGCTTCACCCCATTCCTTTGACTTAGGGTGCATCCCTCCTCCAGCTGCTCTCGCCCTTCTTTCGCTCCTTTATCTTTGGCTTTTGGCCTCTGTTTCACTGAGGTGAATTTGGAGTTCAGCTGCTCATGTCCAGCATTGTCAGCTGGACCATCACTTCTCTGTGTTCTTTTAATGCCAGAGTTCAAGACCGGGACGTCTTCATTCGATATTAGTCCAATAACAGGTGCGATAAATGAAGGTTTGCTTTTTGGCTCGGCGCCCTCAGATTCATCCACTGACAACTTCCTGGCTGCTGTCGGCTGATCTGATGGGACTCTTCCGGATGGTGGCAGAGAAAGTGAAGCCAGGATGGAGTCTCCCATATTTGGAGGTAGTGACGCTGTAAAGAGCAAAGAGCATTATCATGAGCTGACACTCAAAGTCTTCCTGTCACAGTCGTCACAACACAGATCTTATCTTTTTCAACCTGCTGACTGCAGGTGGCCAAGGCAGGTTTCATGCTGAAGTAAAATCTTCAGGAGCTGGGGCTGCGTGGCTGCCCGTGCACACTCCTCCAGGACAGGGGGGGCGTCACTGAGCCACGCTACAGTCTGACAAAAAAAATAAAAATAAAACCCAAATATTAGATCAATTCTTGCACACAGAAACTGTTAAAGCAGTGATGATAAGAGCAATAAATCATGTCTAACGCTATGGAAACAGCCGTTTTCTCATTACCTGTACTAGGTTGGGAACAGGAAGCAACTGGTCCAGTCGAACCAAAAACTCCCACAGCAGCTTCTCCAGCTCCTGGTCAAACGTTGCTCCATAATCCACAGGAAACACTTCCTGTCAGGAGAGGGTGTAAAAGTTCATCAGCAGGTGGAGGTGCTGAAGTGTGTGCTGTAGAGGCGAGGTACTCACTTTGTAGAACTTCTCTCTAATCGCTGGGTCTGTGAGGAACGTGTGAATCAAAGAATGGAAATCTCTCACTGTTCTCATCAGTTTTACATCCTTACTCTGGGAAGAAAAAGAGAAGAAATTACATTTATTTTCTCCACAATCAGGAAATCTGCAAGTAAGCAAATAAAACATGTAGATTGGTAACATAAAAATCCCCATTTGGCACATCGTCTTTTTGAATACATAATCTTTGCATCACAATGCAAATATACAGCTACAAGTACTGTGCTGCAACACACTATGAGATAGGGCTGCACGATTAATCGTTAGAAAATCGTGATCTCGATTCATACTTATGTGCGATCTCATTTCCAAATGACAACGATTTAAAAAAAAAAAAAAAAAAAAAAGACGACGACGATTGTACCGCATTTTGATCCGGGACGTAATCTGCATGAAAACAAGCGCTCACTCTTCCTGCTCAACAAATGACAAGGGCGGAGCCTTATACCACGTGATACAGAAGCTGTGCCGTGTGATGCTAAAATTAGCAGGGAAAAAACAACGGAGAACACGTCAGAGATGACGAGAAAGTGACAGGAGAAAATCCGTCCCGGTCAACCACCCAAACATCAATAGCGGGAACCTTATACAGCGCTTCCCTATACACATCGAACTCCCGCAGGCACAAAGAAATTATGGAGGCTATCACTTATCACCTGACCAAAGATATGGCTCCCATCAACACTGTGCAAAACGAGGGATTTAGGAAAATGATCAACACCCTAGACAAACGCTACACAGTGCCGTCCCGCAACTATTTTTCTATTGTTGCACTACCTGCTCTATACACGCAGTGTCGAGCAACGGTGGAGATGGAATTTCGAGCAGTACAACATTTTGCGGCAACCACAAAACGTGACACATTTGTTGTTTTTATGTTTATTTATTGTTTTTATGTTTAGTCTCAACTGTTACGAAGTTGATGTGCAGTTAATAAGCGCAATAAATATTTATACTGGAAAAGAAAATCGTGATCTCAATTCTAAGCCAAAAAAATCGTGATTCTCATTTTATGCAAAATCGTGCAGCCCTACTATGAGCTCTTCCCTAAATATCAAAGGTTCAACTGAGCAATGTTTAATTCCGAAATCAGCTCCATGTTTTGTGGTCAGTGCCTGAAATGAATCAATCACAGAGCAGAAGGAATATGAGAAAACTGAGGAAAATCAGTATCACATTTTCGGCACAGAATAAAAGTTGTCAAAAATGGCAGTGTGATCTGTGAGGTCACTTACTGAAGAAGTTCCAGCAGGTACACGGACTCTTTCCAGGTGTTCCTCAATCACCTCAGCATCAGGCTGTGAACTGCACAGCTCCAAGATCAACTTGTTAAAAAACAAACAAACAAACAAAAAAAGAATGAGGTAAAGATCATCTGACTACAGAGAAACACCAGGTACAGTCCCCGCCTCCACTCTCATAGCCTCCGATAGGACCGCCATCATATTTTTGTAATTTTGCATCACTGGTGTGTTTTTCCTCTCTTCTATAAAAAGGTCTGCATGGTGTGAGAATGAGTGTGTGGTAACTGCTACTGTTGTTACAAGTCAGTTTGTGAGGTTTCTTCCCTCCTAGATATTCAAGCATCAACTCTTAGTGGTGTTATTGCAAAGTGAAAGTGTTTATGGACCACAGCAACTCAACCATGAAGTGTCAGACCAGTTTGAGGCACAGAGCGGTGTCAACAAGTGCTGAGGGGCATAACATAGGCACTAACGTCTGTCTGCTGAAAGGTTCGTAACTGAAAGGTTCAAAGATTTAGTTTGTCTTTATATTTTTTCCCCACTGGTCTAAAATTCAGTCCACCTCGAGGCACTTTATACTGTAATATAAAGACCCTACAGTATTCTGGATCAAAATGAGTAACATAATCTTATAAGTAGTGACAGTGTCTCTCCAAAATCCAAACTGGGAACTGGTTCCTCAGAAGAGGGGCCTGAAAGCTGAAGGCTCTCCTTCCCATTCTACTTTTAAATACTGTAGGAACCACAAGTAAACCCGCACTCTCACAGGGAAGTGTACTGTAGGGATAATATAAGGTCTATTAATAAAAAGCTGTATGCAAGAAGAAGGATTTTAAATTCTGGATTTAACAGGGATCCAACGAAGGGAAGCCAATATAGGAGAAATATGCTCTGTTTTTCTAGTCCCTGTCAGTACTCTCACGGCAGCATTTTGGATCAACTGAAGGGTTTTCAGGGAGTGTTTAGAGCAGGGGTAGGCAACTCCAGGCCTCGAGTGCCGGTGTCCTGCAGGTTTTAGATGCGTCCTTGATCCAACACAGCTGATTCAAATGGCTAAATTACCTCCTCAACATGTCTTGAAGTTCTCCAGAGGCCTGGGAATGAACTAATGATTTGTTTCAGGTGTGTTGACACAGGGTGATGTCTAAAACCTGCAGGACACCGGCACTTGAGGCCTGGAGTTGCCTACCCGTGGTTTAGAGCAACTTGCTTCCTTTTTAATACTATGTCAAAGCCCTAATAACCATGCAAACTCCAGGCTAAAGCTGCAGAGGTGGAGACTGGGACTGTGCCATTCTTGGACACAGTGCAGTGGTTCAAGCACACATTTAAATCCGATTTCCCTTCTCCTGTTATACTCACTCTTGCTCTCAGCCCCACTGTCAGCCTGCCCTGGTGTCTCACAGTGAGCAACCCAGGCACAGCCTCACAGGAAGATGTCACGAACTCCTCCACAACCCCATACTGCATCACATCCCTCCGCTTCAGCACCTTCCACAGGGCTGCAGACACCAGACGCACAGGCGGGGCAAGCAGCTGGAGAGCAGCGAAAGGAAGTCTGGCATCTGCGCAAGAAACAAAAATAGACTACAGTACTGAATCACACTTGCATGAGCTCCTGACAGTAAAAGTTGGAAATAGTGGCATCAATCGCCACACGTCCAGTTTAAACGTTACGCTTACCGCTTCCCTTTGGTTTTCTGGGGGCCATTCCACTGAAAAAGTCCAGAAGGAAACCGGCTCTAAAGTTGACGTTAGCTTAGCAACTCGGAGCGCTTCTAACCGCAATGAGCTTCAAAATAGCACGGGCACTAACACTGAATGCTGAGGAACTTATTTAGGAATAATAACACATTCTAGCTCAAGTACTGTTTGGAGTCACCTGTTGATAAACATAAATGACACTGCTGTTGTTCCCGCGATGCAAATAAAGCTCGTTCACGTCCATCAAAAGTTTGCCTTCTCGTCCTCCCGCCTTCACTGACAGGCTTACAGTCATTCGCAGTGTTCATTGGAATCTGCCGAATGGGCGGTGCTTCAGATTTATGAATACAAAACACAATACTCCACCCCTGGCGTGTGTTGAAACGTTTTACACAAGCGCACCCAATCTGGTTTCAGGAAATGACGTATTGACGTTGCCTGCCAGCCAACACTTCATGATTTAAAGAAAAAATCTAATGGAAAAAAGGTAAATAGAAATGAAAATTATATATTAGCTGAGGCGAGGAATATCAGAAAAGATTAATTTAGATTAATTTAATAATTAATTTAGTTTATATCTTTAAAACGACCTGAAAGTGTTTATTTTCTGTTTCTAAATTGCAGTTTTTAGATGATAATTTTATTTATTAAGGCGAAATAAAATCTGTACAAATCTACCTGATCCTCTGAAAAAAATAACTGCCACCTAAACCTAATAACTGGTTGTGCCCAACTTGGCAGCAAAAACTGCAGTCAAGTGTTTGCAATAACTTGCAATAAGTGTTTCACGTCACATTGGAGGAATTTTGACTTTTTTTAAAGCCATTCAGAGGTCAAATTGCTGATGTGTTTTGGATCGTTGGTCTTGTCCATAGCCCAGGTGAACTTGGCCTTCAGGGAGTGTCATCAGGATTTTCTGGTAAAGAGCAGAACTCATGGTTATAACAATTACAGCAAGCCATCCTGAAGAAGCAAAGCAACCCCAGACCATCACACTACTACCACCACCATGTTTGACTGTTAGTATGAACTTGGAAGGTTCATACTGTTCCAAGTTTTCTCCTTTTGTGGAAAATCGCTCTCAGTATGGTTCACTGGAGTCCCAAAGCCTTAGAAATAACTTTTCAAACCTTTCCATACAGACAGATGTCAGTTTGCTTCCCAGCTGTCCTTGAGTCTCTTTAGATCGTGGCATATTGTGTTACTTTTTGAGATCTTTTAGCCTACTTCACTTTGTCAGACAGGTTCTGTTTAAATGATTTATTGAACACCTTATGTCAGCCATAAATTACAAAAAGATTTCAACACACTATAGTTATCTCCTACAACACAAACAGTCTCCAGTATACAGGCTTACAGACCCAACAAAGCTAACACTGTCTAATAATTCTTTAAAGAAGAAAAAAAGAGGCTTCTTACAAAACTGTTTATGTTCCGTTATAAAAACACAGGCAACAACCTCTGAATTATCAACTGTAGATATCATTATTCTGCTTTTCAGATAAAGGAAGGCACATCTGAGTCAAACACAATCAATATGAACTTTACCCTGTTCTGTTCTGTGTCTGAATTATCACCAAGTCCTGGGGTAAAGTCCACCAACTGGGTCAAACACGAGCAGCACGAACACTAATACAGTGTGTGACACCAAAACAGCCCCAAAAACATCAGGCTGAGAGACGAGAAGAGAAGAAACTAACCAGCATGGATACAACATCTTCATTCATCAAGTAAGTGACAAATGAGTTTTAACGTACCAGTTAGTACACTGCTGCTGTCTGCAGCTTGAAATGATCGTAAAACAGGCACAAGTAACTTAATGATTCAACAGGTGTTCCCAAAAATGTACAGTACTGTGACTTATGTAAGACTGAGGTATGAAAAAAACTTTTTTCTCATTTCAGATTAAAATGTTTAAGAAAAACCGTAAAATAAAATAAAAGCAGGTAAAATCAGTGTGACAATGGAAGAGTGGAATTGAGAGGATGACTTAATGCAAATAAAAATATAGATGGTGCATAAAATAGAAATAACAATAAATAAGGAATGTATGTGAAAATGGTCTCTATCGCACACGGATAAAACT
Organism: Neolamprologus brichardi; assembly: GCF_056152115.1. NCBI lineage: Eukaryota > Metazoa > Chordata > Actinopteri > Cichliformes > Cichlidae > Neolamprologus > Neolamprologus brichardi. Next base: position 32,362,121 of record NC_142106.1, on the reverse strand, counting down.
CACATAACAGTTTGACTCACGTTAAGTACTTTGTGTAAATAACAAAACTAACAACGGCTCAATGCAATTTAGTTGATAGATTTTGGGGTCCTGTTCGGGTAATATCAGCTTGTTAATATAACCTACTGGGACACAAAACCAGCATTCTCTCAGATAAAAGTCAAACATTTGTTGAAGAGACCGCTCTATTATTTTAAAACCTTTTTTTGTCTCGTCTGTCCTCAGGTCTGTAACCAAGCGAGTTTGGTCCCCGACACAGAGACCTTTCAGAGTGTGCTGTCACAACAGGAACACCAGGAAAGGCGTCACGGCCGGGACGCTGGAGGAGCTGAAGGAGAGGGTGAGAGTGTGAGAGTGACTGAGGAAAGGTTCTCAATAGGGTGAAAATATTTTCAGCCAAAAATGTCAAAATAAAATAGAAAATTAAGAAATCTATTAAATTTGCTGAATGTAAAGTTAAAAAGAGAAATGAGCTTTTAAAATTATAAAATTAATTAATAGGGTGAATGATTTCAATGCGGCAATAAAAGAGGATTAAATCATCTTTTAGAAGATTCATTACCTCAAGACCATGACATCATCTAACAACATGATGTCATCCTGAAGTCATTAGTCAAATATTCACTGCCTTTGCCTGCAGAATATAAGAGGGCCAAACTGCATTTCCAAACGTCAGCTGAATATCAGCTATGTGTACAACAGCTCCACCTAGAGGCTGATCAAATGCATTTTTTATTGCCAATTGGGTGCCATAAAAACTGGTTTATGAACTGATGATCAAGGTATTAACAAAGGCTAAGACTAAGTCCTTAAGATGGCATGGAAATGTTTCCATTCAAGTCCATATCATGTTGAATTATTATTTAATGCTAATAAATGATTTTTAAATGATTAAGAATTAGTTGTTTTTACAGCTGGGAAGTAAATATCACTAATTCATATTCTCTGTATATGACTGCTTACTTACTGTCCTCATACTGACAGGTATGCCAGGCGTTGCTGCTCTCGCTGTCTGCGGTGTCTCTGTCTCTGGTTTGTGAGGATGACGGTACAGAAGTCGACTCTGATGAGTTCCTCATGACCCTACCCGACAATGTCATGCTCATGGCCCTGGAGCCTGGACAGACATGGAGATCACAACAGGTGGGTTTGACCGCAGAAGCTGTGTCTGGGTTTAGGGTGTGCTTTTTGTCTCTTGGTGACAGTTTTCTAATCTCTCTGATGCCCCCCAGGGTGCAGTTGTGCCTAAAGCTCAAGACCACAACAAATCACGTACTGGGAGAGACATAGCCCGCGTCACCTTTGACCTTTACAGGATGAGCCCCAAAGATGTGTTTGGCTCATTGAATGTGCACGCCACATTTCAAGGCCTGTACTCGGTGAGCGCTGACTTTCAGTGTCTTGGGCCCAAGAAAGTTCTCAGGTAAGCCAAGTGAAAAGGTTAGCAGGGTAATAAAGGTTCATTTGCATATGTAGTGCTGTGCAAGCTTTCAGTTGCAGAAGTAAAATTCAGTCTTTTAGCATCAATACAGACTTTAGTTTGCATTTAATAAAAATGAACAGACAGAAGTTAGGACAGAACTTTATTAGCAATAAGTTTAACAAGCTTTAGCTGTTGCACAGATGCCGTCACATTGGACTCTATAAAACTTTGGTATACAGAGGAGTTCACAGTCAACTCACTGACTGTAAGACGCCCAAATCATCACCACCTCCACCACCGTGTTTCACAGTTGGTGTGAGGAGTTTGTGCTGATATGCAGAGTTTGATTTTCTTTAAATGTGGTGCTGTGCATCTCCACTTTGTTCTCATCATAAAGGACATTGTTTCAGATGTTCTGTGGATTGTTCAGATGCAATTCTGGCTTGGGCATCAAGGCTTAGACTCACAGACCTGTTCAGTCTTTTTCAAACTCCACTGTCATTAACTTTAATATTTGACATCATAACTTAGACCTGTAGAGTCTCAGCTGTAGCTACTGCGATTTTGCAATTTCTCCGAGCATTGCATGACCTGACCCTGAGGTAAATTTGCTGGGGTGTTGCATGGTGTTATCACACAGACCAGCAGACTGCCAGAACTTCTGATTCTCAGTTAACAAAATGCATTTGATCAGCAGCACCACAATAATTCCTATGGAAGTAGTAAGGGTGCAGTAAGTTACCTGGTTTCCTACCTGCTCAGGCTCCAGCCTGTGTTATGTACTTAAAATACATTTTAATAGTTAGGTGGAGTTCAGCTGATCCACACGATAAATTTTATTGCACAAATTAAATGTTAATGTTTAGATTTTTCTGATATTTCTTGATTTTATACTCCCAGATTTGAACCTCAAATAATAACAGTATAACATCTGAATAAAATTTGAAAAAGTTTAAAGCAGGACACTAAAGAAATACTCGTGTATAAGTCTGTTTTCTACAGATTTTGGATTATTTAACTTTAAACTTTAACTTTAAAAGAGGATAAGAGAAATAGCAGCTGTCACTCACAGCCAGCTATTAAAGCTTAACGATCACATCAGATGTTTCTGGTTCAGGCTGAAGAATCTGCACTGACCTTTAATCCTGATAACACTGTGCTGTTTCCAGAGAAGTGCTGCGTGTGGCCTCCACCCTTCTTCAGGCTGCTGGACACCTGCTTCTCACGTCTGCCACCATGATCCGCCGCATCATTGAAGGCGCAGAGCTCTGGCAGCCACAGAGGGCGGAGTACGCAGCCAGATGGAACTGAGATGGACCCGTTTAGATGCAACCTAAAGTAATGAGGTCTTTTGTGTGACTGCTGGACCTGTTTGAGAGCCTCTCAATTTACTCTTACCCTTCAGTACCTACAGTATTGGAAAATTATGTTTTACCTCCTTAAGAAGAGGAAAAAGAAAGCACCTTGTTAAGAGAAATATCTGCTGAGGTAGCATTTGTAAATATTAACTGTGATTGTATGAATAGATGTCGTATTTTTGTAATCATATTTCAGGTTTTAAACTGATTTTTGATACTTTTTGCCTCTAACAAAGCAAGATTTAGTAAGATAGCTGGCTAACTTGTGAAATATTACCCACATAATATCTTTCACAGCAGGGCCAGACCAGTAAAACTCCTGCACTGAGGTTTAACTGCACATTTAATCCTGGACATAGTATGTTATTATAATAAAAAGAAGTGCTCTTTGGGTTTAAATTGTAAGAAATAAAAGTGTAAAATAACAGATAAACTTCTGGTAGCTCATTTTCTAGACTGTCTTTAAGTATAAAACTGAACCTAACCTAAATAAAATTGTTGTTAATTAGCAGAAAAGGAAAGAAATGTATACAGTGGTGAAAAAATAACTTCTCTGTCATTTAGCTATTAATTACTTTGGTTTAGTATGAATGACCTGGGAGAGCTCTTAGTAGGAAAACATGTAAAATTTAGTGAAAAGTCAGAAATCTACACTCTCCTTCACAGTTTCAGTCCAGGACTGAAGTCTTTATCGGGCCAATTCTGGGCCCCGGGCCTTATGTTTGACACCACTGTTTTAAACTCTTCCGTGTTGGTGTAATTTAGTGTGGATTACATGCTGAAACGTGTCTTCTTTCAAACATGCCTGTGTTTTCTGTACGCACTGAGGAATAATTTGTGTTTTGCTGTAACTAATCAGCTGAGTCCTGCTGGAAGAGCAATAAAAGTGCTTTTATTAAAACAGTGAAAACAGCTGCACAGCATAAACAGACCAAAACTGCACCTAGAATCCGAATGAGGATCTTTTGAACACACTAACTAAAACAGCAGGAAAAACATGGAATCAGGGGGTCTGTCTAACATGGGAACTTGATAAACAAGTTGACAACTGCCTGAAGAACAGAGGAACTAAAAAATGATCCAGCTGTGTTTTTATATGAGCCATAAGAGCTGTTGTGCTATTTCTACTCTGGAGGGATCTTCACATTTTTCTCCTCGCTGTAGCCTTTGTTCCCTTCGAGCATCATAATCCAGGAGTTCATGCTATTGGGCAACTTTATTTTAGTCATCGCGTTCATGTACTGCTGATACATGACGTTGCCCAGTACCTGATGGTGCTGCTCCTCATTCATCCAGCGAGGCCTCCCTCTCTTAATGAAATAGCGCATGTCGCCGAACCACTGAATGACCGACAAGCGTGGCACACCGACCATCCTTGCCAGCCGACTGTACTGCTCCTTGTCTGGGTACTGGCATTGCAGGAACGCCATCTTCATCATCGCCAGCTGGGCCGGCGTCTTGCAGTGGAGCCGAGTAGTAGGTGTAGGCTCGGCGGAAGAGGGGGTGTTTTTCACTTCGATGAGGGCCTTTAGTTTGTCAATATCTGTGATGAAAACGCGGTGGTCCGGCTCTGCTTGCAGATCTGCACCCTCGATTTCGTTTTTCTCCCTGAAGTCGCTGTCTATGGTGGAGCTGGGATCGCCGGCTCTCTGCAGCAGACGTGTCTGGTTGTCAGGCGCTGGAGATGAAGAAGTTTGGTTTTCAGCCTGGGGGCCGAGCAGAGAGCTGGGAGCCGGAGGTGCATTACTCTCCTCTTGCATGCAACTTTTGTTCACTCTTGGTTTTTTTCTTTTTCTGCCACGACGCTTGGGGCATTTTTCTCCCCCGCTTTCCACTTTATCCATCATCTCCTCCTTATCACGCTTCACGATCTTCTTTCCCATCTTTTCTGTTGCTGTTGCCCATTTCCGCTTTTGCGTGCTGCTTTTTTTCTCCTTCACTGGTTGCTCCTTCTTCAACTGCTCATTAACATTTGCGCTGTCTCCTCTCACTCCTCTTCCCTTTGCATTCCCACCAGTTGCTTTCACTTTTCTCTTCTCTCTTCCGTCCTCTATTACTTCTCTCTCCGTCCCGTCTTGAAGCTCCTTCTTTTCCTGACTTGAGTTGAACTTCCTTTGGACCTCACGGATGTCTTCATAGTCCCAGCTGATGCCGTAGCGGAGCCTCTGTGCCATGAACCACGCCTTCACCTGGTCTGGGTGCAGGTGGCAACTCTCTGCCAGTTTGGCCGTCTGTCTGTGTGTTAGGTAGGGAAACCTGTCAAAGGCCTCGTCCAGCTCTGCAGCGCCGTGTATCTGTGAGTCGATCTGGTGCGAATGCACCCACACAAGCTTCCTACTCTCAGAGATCAAGGGGAAGCACACCACACTGCTCTGGTTTATGCCGTTAGCCACGGGGGTAGGGCTTATGTCTGAGAAAGATGAAGTTTCTTCAAGAGTGCCAGGTGGTTTCTGACCGAGTCCAAGGAGCTCTTCATCAGCAAAGTGCCTCATCTTACTCATCTGTGGTGATGCACTCCTGAAAACAGCAGACAGAAATATGTACAAATAAATGAAATACTCTAAGGTCAAAATTACTGAGCAGGATTTTCCCAGTGCCTGTGATGAAGTATCTGATTTCTTAGATATTTGATTTGTTAATCGTGCACTTCTCTGGAAGTGCACCATTACTGCTTCCATAGGAATTACAAAGGTAAGTAGCAGCCAGGTGCTGATAATCAAATGCACCTGATTAATGAGGCGTGAGCACGTCTATAAAAGCAGAAGTTTTGGCAGTTTAATGGTCTGGAGCATTCAAGTGTGTGTTAACATAAAGACTCAATCTTCCCAGGAGAGGGCGTCCCAGCAAATTCACAACAGGATCAAACCATGCAATGTTCAGAGACACTGCAAAAAAAACAAAGAGCTCCATCTCAGGCTCTACAGGTCTCAGTTAGCACGATTAATGTTAATGTTCATGACATTATTATTAGAAAAAAACTGAAAAAGTATGGCTTGTTAGAAAGGGTTAAGGGAAAAACTCTTCTGTCTAGAACAGGGGTGGGCAATTCCAGGCTTCGAGGGCTGGTGTCCTGCAGGTTTTAGATCTCACCTTGGGTTAACACACCTGAATCACACGATTAGTTCATTACCAGGCCTCTGGAGAACTTCAGGACATGTTGAGGAGCTAATTTAGCCATTTAAATCAGCTGTGTTGGTTCAAGGACGCATCTAAAACCTGCAGGGACACTGGCCCTCGAGGCCCGGAGTTGCTCACCCCTGGTTTAGAATGAACATGGAGGCAGATCTGAACAAAACCAGAACACAAGCAACGAGGAATATCCCAAAATTCCTCCACAACTATGTGAGAAACTGATAAGATACAGAAGACGGACAGATAGATAGATAGATCCCTCAGGTAGGTTCCTCCAGGAAAATGTCTATTGCACAGTATTTTGACTATTGTCAGTCTATTGCACAGTGATTAGTTCTTAAGATGAATAGTCCAATATCTTTGTTTATATTATGAACGGGCGTTATAAGGTGTTATAGATAAAAATTTTAATTTTTAAAAATGACCTGCTTTGCAAGCTTCCTTATAACTCTGCATTATTGTATGTAGTCTGTGTTTCACATTATAATCAATCCAGTCCTTTTGGCCACTTAAATGTCTTAATATTAGTGTTATATTGTATTTCTTACAGTTTTTTATACCAGATTTTTGATGTCAATGAGACATTTTGCCCACATAAACAAAAGATTTTTAAAAGTCACTTTGCCAAAGAGTGGCTGCAACTTCTACATCATGGCAGGTCTTTTCTTACTCGCTTACATAATGGCTTTTGATCATTCATTAGAGACACATTTGATAGATGATAGGTCCACAAAAGTTTAATATCAGAAATCACTTTTTGGCAGATGATCATCATTTTCACCGTGGCGCTGCTAAAGTTGTTTCACAAACTTAATGGTGCTGTGTAATTTATAACAGCTGGTTATTTTATATATTTTTTAAAATATTAATTATAAAATGAACTCTTACCTGGAGCTCAACTTATTCCCCTAAATTAGTAGTACCTCAATAAGAGTAAGACATAAGACGTAAGAGTAAGAACTGAACATATTAAATACAAACATCTGGTTTAATATTCTAAATGTTAATTTTAATCGTTTTGGTTTCAGTGATTTAATGCCCAAGAAAGTAAGGTTACACCCAAACTGATTCCTGTTAATTACGTATTACTTTAATTAATTAAATATTACTTATTGTTTAATACTTTTAGCTAATTAACTAAACAAAGTCTAGCTAACTTAGCTAGCTAACTTTAGCTGGCTACACTTTGATGTTAGCTTATATTCTGACCGGGACTGACCTCTCTAACCCGGTTATGAGTAACACACAGTGATGTTAAAAAGTGCTGGTTACCTTCACTGTTCACCCCGTTGCTTTATCGGAGCACTGCTGCCTGTTTGTTAGCACTAGCGGTAAGTTTAAGGCTAACTTCAGTGCACAGGTGTAGTTAGCTTAATAAAAGCATTTCCTGGGTTTGCCTGGCATGCATAAAACTTTGGCGCCCGCCAACCTTGAGAAACAACGTCAGCTCCTGTCTGATGTTCCCTTTGAAAACTGTCCGAAATATACAATAAAAAGGCGAAAAAATAATTTACAAATTCTTCCCCTAAGTCCCTGGTCACATCATTAGAAACACATTTTGTTGTTTTTCTCATGACAGAGGTTATATATGAAATGTGATAGACTTACATCCACTTTACATATAAGGTACATCTGGGGTGCTGACCATTTGTCAGACTCCCAAATGAAATGTTCTTAAATCATTTTGTTTTCCGATTTTAATTTATTAAATGAGAAAACAAAACATAAAATTAATTTTCGTCTCGATGACACCCCACAAAGGTTTTGAGCCAGAAATACACCTGGTTTTAATAAATATCCCATTTAAAAATATTAACTGGGACAGAAAGAAGGCAGGAAAGCTGGGAGAAAAATTGCAGTAAATGGTCCCATATTCAGTCCTCTGCAACAACCTTATGGCACATGGTTTACCTGCTCAGCCAGGTGGGCTATGCTAGGAATTTCTTTTTTAATACAGTTTTAAGAAATGATATGAAGTAACTGCCCTTGTGGCCTAACCCTGGCAACAAAGGTCAATCATTTCTTAGCTGACATACGTTTTATTTAGGTGTGGTGTTTATACTTGTAACTGTGTATTTATTTTGCCTGTGTTAAACAATTTCATATTTTTTGACAGATTTTTTTATGAGAGTGTGAACATATAAGATTAGGTTGCTACAATAAGAATTTATAGCTGACACTGGGTTATTTCTGAGTAAAGTATATCCGTGAGGACGAAGTGCAGCTCAAACTATCACATCACACTGGGGTATGCACACTGATCAAAGCTTTTTCATTTCTGAATCTTTGGAAACAAGACCAATTCCTGTCAAAATCTTCTTTCTTCTAAAAAATGTCTGACAACATACAAACAAAAAGGAGAAGAACAGATTCACAAACTATCCTCTATGAGTGCAGAGGACAGGAAACCAGCAAAGAAGACATGCATGAAGTGTGAGATCTCCATGTGTGTCCAGCACCTCCAGCCTTTACCACCACTTGAAAAGGTGGAGGTGTTGTGGAACTTTGATGCCTCCTCACTCTCCTTCTACTGCAGAACCGGACACCACCAGAGGGAAGAAATAATAACTATTGAGATGAGCCTCAACAACAAGGAACTGACTCCATTTGTACGACTGGGAAAGGAAAATGTCCAAAAACACGACCCAGAAGCTGGAATGGAAGTGATCATGTGGGAAAGTTTACTACAGGGATGGTAATGGATACAGAAATAATATGTCCCTCTTTTCTTCCCAGGCTAATTGTTCTCGTGGAAAAATGATTGGTGGTCCATGTGTCACAGAAATGGTTTGTAAACTCTGTTAATTCAAACTCTGCTGATCATCTAGTTATTTTCTGTCCCTGTATGAATATCAATGTAACTGACTGTCTTTAACATTCATTAACTGTGAAGACATTGTTTTAGCTTCAGTGATTAACTTGTTGTGCGATGTATCACATATGAAAGTAATGTAGATTAAAAAAGTAAAACAATTTTGTTTTTTTATGTAATTTTATTTCGTTAATTAAAATATTCTTAGCTCTGGTATTTACCTATCTGCAGGTGGTGCTCTTTGGTCTTATTATCGACAACAAAGAAACAGCTGTTGTTTTATACAATGTAAATGATCTGATAAATAATAAAGTGAGTCTAGTTTTAATATATGCAATGCTCTACATGTCTGATTAACTGAAGCGAGAACATTGCATTTTCATTTGTGTTAATTGGACAAAAGAAAGTTACTGAATTTGCCAGTTTATTAAGTACACCTTTGTCAGTATAAAAGTAAAGCAAATCAATCTGCATTCTATTGGTTTTAATTAGTTTCAATATTGAAAACTGAATAGACTGAGAGACCAGGCTGCAAAATACTACGGGTCTTATATAAGGACACAAAAACTGATAAGATTTTGTCTCATTAGATAAGAGCAGGCTCATTGTTCCACAGTAACTTGTAGGCACATACAGGGAACTATTGTTCTGCCATAAAGGTTTATAATCTAAAGGCAGGGCGGTCAGTTTCCAACAATCTGATAAATACATTTGTTCAGTGCTGACAGGAATCCTGCCTCAAACATCAAAGCCTTTAATTAATCACCAGGTATTGTGACTTTACATTAAAAATGTTTTTCCTCTTTGTTACACATGATAGAAAATAAGGGCAGCTGAACGCCAGTGAAGGAATGTCATCCATAAGCTACATTATGGTAAATTAACAGTATTTTAATGTCAGCACAACAAAGGAAAAAATGCTACGTGGATTTCATAATTCCATGTAAGTCCATGTCTTTTCTACCCTAGCACAAAAGTGTATTTGCCAATCAAACTCTGATCATTTTTTCTAACACGTCCATATTTCTGCAGTTAAACTTGCCTGACTCTGCCTGTTCTCTATTTGTTTTAGCAGTGCAAAGTGCAAACTAACTTCCAGATGATCCAAGCTGTTGTACGGTGCTACTGGATTTATAAATAACTGAGAGACCAGGCTAGAAAACACTTCTGCTCATTGAACTGGAGTCAAAGAGCAGCAGAGATTCTTTCAGGACGGAATGAGATTCAACAAATCAAATCAGGAGATCCAGATTTAAATAAACATCTAAAAACACCGGCCGATCCACAAGCTGTTCTGTGTGAAAGAGGAAAGAAAACCAGCAAAGAAGACCTGTATGAAGTGTGAGAACTCCAGTATCCTCTTTGTTTCGTTTAATGATGATGCTTATTTTGGAGCTAAATGAATATGTGGTTCTGTACAAACCTATGAAGTGAGAAAATATGAATGTTAAATAGGTCCTAAAATCTTGTGCTAATTATTACTGGCTTATTGCTGTCTAGATTTTATAGATTGCTTATTCAGTGTTTTAACATTTTGAGTGTTTCCTGTCAATCTTGGAGGAAATTAAACTGAATTGCAAACATTATAAAACAGCTGCAGTCACATTTGTCTGACTCCACCCCTTCAGTGTGGAGTTTTCAGGAAATTGAAAGTGTTGTGCAGCGCTCCTGAGCAGACTAAACACGGTGATCAGTAACAGGCAAGAAAAGAGCAAAACTCAGGAGTTCATCAAATTCCAATTTTTTTCTAAAAAAAGAGTCAGAAAGAGAGCAACAAGGACGTTATTCAACACTGAATTATACTCAACAAGGAGGACTTCCGGCTGGGAAACATGTCTGACAGCATACAAACAAAAAGGAGAAGAACAGATCCACAAACTATCCTCTGTGACATGTGTGGAGAGGACAGGAAACCAGCAAAGAAGACGTGCATGAAGTGTGAGATCTCCATGTGTGTCCAGCACCTCCAGGCCCACCTGACCACACCTGTGTTACTGCAGACTCATCCTCTGACTGAACCCATGGATTTATGTGGGAACACCAAATGTTCTCAGCACGGCAAGCTCCTGGAGTACTACTGCTTAGACGACATGACCTGTGTGTGTGTTTCCTGCGCCATTGAGGACCAGCACCGCCTACACAATATGAAGACCTTCTCCACAGCCCACAAAGAGCTCCTGGAGAAGCTGAAAGCTGAGCAGCTGATCTTACAGGAGAAAACAGACGATGAGGATGTGAGTCTGGAAAAGTGGGAGAAGAGTGAAAGAGAGAAGCTGGGTCGCTGCAGTGTGCGTCTGATTGAGGCTGTGACTAAGCTGCGTGACATCTCTCTGACCAGCGTCCAGAGCTCGGTCTCTGCTCGTATGGTGTCCCTGAAAACCAGCAAGAGCAGCATGGAAGCAGCACAGAAGGAGAAGGACACCTTCGAATTCCTGCAGATGTATTCTCAGGTGCATCAGGATGTGGAGGAGGCCAAAGCTGTGGATCTGAGAAAAGGGCTGGAGCCGGGCAGCCATCAGGACAAACTGGTTGAGGAGATGAGACAGAATGGGGAGAAGATGGTGAAGCAAGCGTCTCAGTTCTGGGGATCATTGCTGACTCTGGTTGATCCTGAACACCACCAGGAGCTTGTTCCCACTGGTTCAGACCTGATCTTTGAGCCACAGTCTCTGGGTCCTGGCATGTCGCTGTCCAAAGACAACAGGAAGGTTTTCCACAACAGCTGGCTGGGACAGTGCTGTGCAACTCTTCTAATCTGTAGTACCAAGACAGCCAGCAGCTTTCAGAGGTGGGTGGTCAGTCTGTCCGAAGAGTCTGATTGGACGATTGGTTTATGTGATAAAAAGTCTGCAAAGAACTTGAAGGATGAACCTTTCTATGGACTGTGCTGGGAAGATAAGCAGCTCAGCTTTCACACAATGGAGAACGATGATGATTCTGATGCACTGCTTAAAGAAGGAGAAAGTAACAAGGCCAACACAGCAAAGCAACATATGGTTTCTTCTGAGTTAATTACAAACGAGGAGGAGAATGGTGATGAGGCCATGCCACCACTTGAAAAGGTGGAGGTGTTGTGGAACTTTGATGCCTCCTCACTCTCCTTCTACTGCAGAACCGGACAGCACCAGAGGGAAGAAATAATAACTATTGAGATGAGCCTCAACAACAAGGAACTGACTCCATTTGTACGACTGGGAAAGAAAAATGTCCAAATCACGACCCAGAAGCATGAATGGAAGTGCTCATGTGGGAAAGTTTACTACAGGGATGGTAATGGATACAGAAATAATATGTCCCGCTTTTCTTCCCAGGCTAATTGTTCTTGTGGAAAAATGATTGGTGGTCCATGTGTCACAGAAATGGTTTGTAAACTCTGTTAATTCAAACTCTGCTGATCATCTAGTTATTTTCTGTCCCTGTATGAATATCAATGTAACTGACTGTCTTTCACATTTATTAACTGTGAAGACATTGTTTTAGCTTCAGTGATTAACTTGTTGTGCGATGTATCACATATGAAAGTAATGTAGATTAAAAAAGTAAAACAATTTTGTTTTTTTATGTAATTTTATTTTGTTGATTAAAATATTCTTAGCTCTGGTATTTGCTTTAAATGTAGCAACAAATTCTTTTAGTTTGAACCGTTTCTACTTTATTTCACCTGCAAGTTGAAGACGTGCGTCTTGTGATGGATTAGAAATTATTTTACTGCTATTGTTAATCATAATCATCATTACCATTGCATTAATAATACAATCTGCAGTATTGATATTGTATTCAGATGTTTAAACATATTGGTACCCAATTAGCCTTTATTACAGGTGCAGTTATAACCACTCTAAACTGTTGAGTTGAATCTATAATCCTAAATGCTTTTGAATGCTTGTTATAATCTGAAATGTGTATGTGCTGGCCTTCTGTCTGGTGGAAAAGGTTACAAGTTGAAACTGAGTGCAGTTCATGCTGACAAACACACAGTAGACTTTATCTCATTTATAGGAGAGAGGTTAATCATGTTTGCCTGTAACTCTAAAATTGTCTCTGTAAAAGAGGAATAGTTTCTTGCTGTCTCTGCAAAAAGAGGAACAGTTTCTTGCAGGGTTTTCCAGACGGGAAGTGAAAGTCAGAATGTTGACAGGAAGCATCTGCTGTGGAGATGGAGACAATGTTATTTTTAAACTGTGTTAAGTCATTGTGGTTTTGAAACCTATGTATGAACTGTATTTGAGTGACGTTTAGGGGTGTAGTAAATCTAAGCCCTGAAAGGTATAAAACACCTGCTTATGCTCTGTAAGTTGGGGATCGGCGCTGTCTACGTACAGCGGGCGGTCTTCCCACGCGTGTCATTAAAATCATCGTTTGACTCGACCCGGCCGGATCAGTGTTGTTATTATGAAAGTTGATTACCTCCTCTACCCCTCCTCAATATTGAACCTTAACAGTCTCCATCTGCAGGTGGTGCTCTTTGGTCTTATTATTGACAACAAAGAAACAGCTGTTGTTTTATACAATGTAAATGATTCGATAAATAATAAAGTGAGTCTAGTTTTAATATATGCAATGCTCTACATGTCTGATTAACTGAAGCGAGAACATTGCATTTTCATTTGTGTTAATTGGACAAAAGAAAGTTACTGAATTTGCCAGTTTATTAAGTACACCTTTGTCAGTATAAAAGTAAAGCAAATCAATCTGCATTCTATTGGTTTTAATTAGTTTCAATATTGAAAACTGAATAGACTGAGAGACCAGGCTGCAAAATACTACGGGTCTTATATAAGGACACAAAAACTGATAAGATTTTGTCTCATTAGATAAGAGCAGGCTCATTGTTCCACAGTAACTTGTAGGCACATACAGGGAACTATTGTTCTGCCATAAAGGTTTATAATCTACAGGCAGGGCGGTCAGTTTCCAACAATCTGATAAATACATTTGTTCAGTGCTGACAGGAATCCTGCCTCAAACATCAAAGCCTTTAATTAATCACCAGGTATTGTGACTTTACATTAAAAATGTTTTTCCTCTTTGTTACACATGATAGAAAATAAGGGCAGCTGAACGCCAGTGAAGGAATGTCATCCATAAGCTACATTATGGTAAATTAACAGTATTTTAATGTCAGCACAACAATGGAAAAAATGCTACGTGGATTTCATAATTCCATGTAAGTCCATGTCTTTTCTACCCTAGCACAAAAGTGTATTTGCCAATCAAACTCTGATCATTTTTTCTAACACGTCCATATTTCTGCAGTTAAACTTGCCTGACTCTGCCTGTTCTCTATTTGTTTTAGCAGTGCAAAGTGCAAACTAACTTCCAGATGATCCAAGCTGTTGTACGGTGCTACTGGATTTATAAATAACTGAGAGACCAGGCTAGAAAACACTTCTGCTCATTGAACTGGAGTCAAAGAGCAGCAGAGATTCTTTCAGGACGGAATGAGATTCAACAAATCAAATCAGGAGATCCAGATTTAAATAAACATCTAAAAACACCGGCCGATCCACAAGCTGTTCTGTGTGAAAGAGGAAAGAAAACCAGCAAAGAAGACCTGTATGAAGTGTGAGAACTCCAGTATCCTCTTTGTTTCGTTTAATGATGATGCTTATTTTGGAGCTAAATGAATATGTGGTTCTGTACAAACCTATGAAGTGAGAAAATATGAATGTTAAATAGGTCCTAAAATCTTGTGCTAATTATTACTGGCTTATTGCTGTCTAGATTTTATAGATTGCTTATTCAGTGTTTTAACATTTTGAGTGTTTCCTGTCAATCTTGGAGGAAATTAAACTGAATTGCAAACATTATAAAACAGCTGCAGTCACATTTGTCTGACTCCACCCCTTCAGTGTGGAGTTTTCAGGAAATTGAAAGTGTTGTGCAGCGCTCCTGAGCAGACTAAACACGGTGATCAGTAACAGGCAAGAAAAGAGCAAAACTCAGGAGTTCATCAAATTCCAATTTTTTTCTAAAAAAAGAGTCAGAAAGAGAGCAACAAGGACGTTATTCAACACTGAATTATACTCAACAAGGAGGACTTCCTGCTGGAAAACATGTCTGACAGCATACAAACAAAAAGGAGAAGAACAGATCCACAAACTATCCTCTGTGACATGTGTGCAGAGGACAGGAAACCAGCAAAGAAGACGTGCATGAAGTGTGAGATCTCCATGTGTGTCCAGCACCTCCAGGCCCACCTGACCACACCTGTGTTACTGCAGACTCATCCTCTGACTGAACCCATGGATTTATGTGGGAACACCAAATGTTCTCAGCACGGCAAGCTCCTGGAGTACTACTGCTTAGACGACATGACCTGTGTGTGTGTTTCCTGCGCCATTGAGGACCAGCACCGCCTACACAATATGAAGACCTTCTCCACAGCCCACAAAGAGCTCCTGGAGAAGCTGAAAGCTGAGCAGCTGATCTTACAGGAGAAAACAGACGATGAGAATGTGAGTCTGGAAAAGTGGGAGAAGAGTGAAAGAGAGAAGCTGGGTCGCTGCAGTGTGCGTCTGATTGAAGCTGTGACTAAGCTGCGTGACATCTCTCTGACCAGCGTCCAGAGCTCGGTCTCTGCTCGTATGGTGTCCCTGAAAACCAGCAAGAGCAGCATGGAAGCAGCACAGAAGGAGAAGGACACCTTCAGATTCCTGCAGATGTATTCTCAGGTGCATCAGGATGTGGAGAAGGCCAAAGCTGTGGATCTGAGAAAAGGGCTGGAGCCGGGCAGCCATCGGGACAAACTGGTTGAGGAGATGAGACAGAATGGGGAGAAGATGGTGAAGCAAGCGTCTCAGTTCTGGGGATCATTGCTGACTCTGGTTGATCCTGAACACCACCAGGAGCTTGTTCCCACTGGTTCACACCTGATCTTTGAGCCACAGTCTCTGGGTCCTGGCATGTCGCTGTCCAAAGACAACAGGAAGGTTTTCCACAATAGCTGGCTGGGACAGTGCTGTGCAACTCTTCTAATCTGTAGTACCAAGACAGCCAGCAGCTTTCAGAGGTGGGTGGTCAGTCTGTCCGAAGTGTCTGATTGGACGATTGGTTTATGTGATAAAAAGTGTGCAAAGAACTTGAAGGATGGAGCTGTGTATGGACTGTGCTGGGAAGATAAGCAGCTCAGCAGCCTCACAACAAAGAGAAATGAAGGTTCTCGATCATCCACTTCACAAGGTTTGAAGGTGCAAAATACTGGGACAGTCAAAACTGGGACCCAACTCGTGACAACCTCTGCATTAATCACATATCAGGGGGAGAAAGGAGAAGAGCCTGTACCACCACCTGAAAAGGTGGAGGTGTTGTGGAACTTTCCTGCCTCCACGCTGTCCTTCTTCAGCAGAACCGGACAGCACCAGAGAGAAGAAATAATCACAATGAAGCTCAAAGCAAGCGTCAGTAACCGAGACCTGGCCCCATTTGTCCAACTGGGAAAGCAAAATATCCACAGCACGACCCAGCAGCAGCAGTGGAAGTGTTCATGTGGGAAAGATTACTACTGGGATGGTAACAGGTACCAGGATCATAGTTCTGGCTACTCCCACCAGTCTGTTTGTTCCTGTGGAAAAGCTCTTAGTGTCACAGAGATGGTTTGTAAACTTTGCTAATCATAGATCTACTCATTATTTCGTTTTTTTGTCCTAAAATGCTCTTTTTGGTTAATTATATATGTTTAGCTGTGGTATTTGCTTCTAATGTAGCAAATAATTCTTTTAGTTTGAACCGTTTCTGCTTTATTTCACCTGCAAGTTGAAGATATTTGTGTCCATCTACTGGTGGTGTTCTCCATTGTACACACAGCTCTTTGGTCTTATCATTGACAAGACAGAACCACTGTTGATTTATACAATGTAAATCATCTGATAAATAACAGAGTATATTTTAATATGTGGAATGCTTTTATTTTTCTGATTAGCTCAAGGAAGAACACTGCATTTTTAATTTTTTTTACACCAATTTTTTTTTAATGAAATTTGCCAGTTTATTATATACATATTTTTCCCTATTAAAAGTTGAACGAAGCATTTCAGGTCTTTTAATTTTATCCAGTGAACATTTAATATCAAAAAACTCAGTGTACACCTCACTAGTTTTTGGGTCATTAGATTAAACCAGACTCATTGTTATACATTCACTTGTAAGCACAGAAAGGGAACTATTGTTCTGCTATAAATGTTTATAATTTACAGTCTGGTTCATCGATTTCCAACAAACTGATACTCCAATAAATACAGCTGTTCACTACTGGCAGGAATCCCCTCTGTTTTTTTTTTTTTTTCTGCCTTCTCTCCTAATTACAAGCACATGTTCTTCATCTGTCTCTCATCCTCTATGTCCTGCCCATCAAACACATCACAATACTAAGTGTATGATTAAGCTTTTACAGCAGATTCAGAAGGACCAGAAACATGAAAATTAATTAGAAACATGAAGAATTTCTTTCTTCTGAAAACATGTCTGACAATATGCAAATAAAAACAATAAAAACAGCTGCTGGTTTGCTCTCCTCCAAACAAAGGTGAATAACAACAAAAGGTGGTTGTCGCTCATTGTCATTGTTCAGCAGAGGATTGGTGGGCATCAGAGAATAACAATGAGCTCAAGCAGCTTGTAACCCATGTGTTTTATTTCTATCATGACCAATGTTCCCTCTAATTTTTCATGTGTCTGAGCGAACACACAAACTCCCTGAGCGATCCCGTGGACCACTGTGAGCAACATCAGACGTGTGCACTGTGGTCACGCCAGCATCCATCCAAGTTACATGGTTTATTAAAATAATCAAATTACAGCATTTACATTTATGTTAGACTACTTTTAAACTGCTTTAGCCCACTTACAATGAAAATGTAAAAAAAAATCTAGCTATTGACCTGTGTATTATGTTAACACTATTGGAAGTAAAAATGACTTGAACTCCAATTTCGAAAACACAACTTTCTTTTTCTTTTCTTTTTTTTAAAATATATATATATAAAGCTCTGACTTGTATTATGAGTCTGTGGTCTGGGAGAGAGTCCTGTAACTCTCTGTCTGCAAAATACAGTATATAATGACCAATGTTGGGCAAATAATTATATAGTTACTCCTGAAAAAAAAGTAACTGAGTTATGCAAACAATAAAGTTTTTTGCAGCTATTTTTTTTTTTAAATGCAGCCAATGCATTTTTAAATAAAGATTTCAAACTATTTACAGAACAATTTGATGCCACACAAATTATTTGTGACACTCCAAAAAATAATTTCTGTCCACTATGAGATAAAGGAGAACAACAGCCTGATACTTGCAGGCCTGACAACAGGAGATGTATCACTCCTGTAACACCTGTAACATTCAGCAGTTGCCTCATTGTTCTGACACACACAACAAAACTACACTACACACTAACTACACAAGATTTGCGCTAAACGTCTCAAATCTCTCACATCTCAAAACACCGCCGTCACTCCTAAAATTTCCCTCCCCGTTTCTTAACAACTAGATGCCACGTTGCCATACCATTTTTTGATTGGTCGACATGGTACTTTTTTGGACAAATAGGAAAGTGAGAGGGGGGTGGGGGTTGTTTTTGCTCACATGACGGAGAGTGCGTTCGAGCGTTTTCCTTATAAAACACCATTTTACCGTTTCTTCCCGCAGTAAATATAAACAACGATAGGAAAAAACCAACAACATTGCACATATTTTTTTTTTATCGTAACTCTGGTTTTACGTGGCCTATCAACACAATTTAAAAACTGGTATAAAGTCCACACTTTTTCCGTCAATTGTTCCGTCTGTCCTGCTCACATCTCCAATGGTTGTTCACTCCACATCAGCCACGCCGCTTTGCCAGCTAAAACACGGTGTCGGCACATAAGGACGCTGTCGTTGCGTGAGACTCTACGTTAGTGTTGTTAGTGTCAAATCTAGTGTGTGTATGCCCGCAGTAATTCAGTGTCTTGACGGCTGCTTTATCTTTTCCTGCAGGAGTAGTGTGGAAAACCAGAGAGCAGCGAGCATGGGGAGTGCAGACACACGGAAGCGGAGAGCACGGAGCACAGACTTATTGGGGACGGGACAAACTGGTTGAGGAGATGAGACAGAATGGGGAGAAGATGGTGAAGCAAGCGTCTCAGTTCTGGGGATCATTGCTGACTCTGGTTGATCCTGAACACCACCAGGAGCTTGTTCCCACTGGTTCAGACCTGATCTTTGAGCCACAGACTCTGGGTCCTGGCATGTCGCTGTCCAAAGACAACAGGAAGGTTTTCTAGCTGGCTGGGACAGTGCTGTGCAACTCTTCTAATCTGTAGTACCAAGACAGCCAGCAGCTTTCAGAGGTGGGTGGTCAGTCTGCCTGAAGAGTCTGATTGGACGATTGGTTTATGTGATAAAAAGTGTGTAAAGAACGTGAAGGATGAACCTTTCTATGGACTGTGCTGGGAAGATAAGCAGCTCAGCTTTCACACAATGGAGAACGATGATGATTCTGATGCATCGTTTAAAGAAGGAGAAAGTAACATGGCCAGCACAGCAAAGCAACACATGGTGTCTTCTGAGTTAATTACAAACGAGGAGGAGAATGGTGATGAGGCCATGCCACCACTTGAAAAGGTGGAGGTGTTGTGGAACTTTGATGCCTCCTCACTGTCCTTCTACAGCAGAACCGGACAGCACCAGAGGGAAGAAATAATAACTATTGAGATCAGCCTGAACAACAAGGAACTGACTCCATTTGTACGACTGGGAAAAGAAAATGTCCAAAACACGACAGGTAACAGGTTGAAGACGGGACAATATGTCTGGCTCTACTTGTCAGGGTTGTTGTTCCTGTGGAAAACGTCTTGGTAGACATGTCACACAGGTGGTTTGTGAACTTTACTGAGTGGTAGTCTTTGTTTTTCTGTCACTAAATAAGTATAAATTTAACTGATTACTGTTAAGTTGTTGTTAATTTAAATTATTGTGATGCATCATGAGGTTTTTCATTTAATGCTGTCATTCTGTTCTGGGGTTTTACTCTAATGTAGCTATTTTAAAGTATTTGTCTTCATCTGGTGGTATTGAAAGTGTTACTGCTTCACAGCTGGGGTAGTCGACATGTTTCTTTGTATTAAAGTAAACTTTCAACATACTTCAAATAGACTCCCAAACACCCTGTAGGGCCTGTTTACAGACGTTATCCAGCACACAGCAGGCACTTTGGCTAATCTTGTGTCTTTCATACTGGATCATATGCATTTGATGGCTGGGCGGGTCTGATGGGAGGAGATTGAGATACAGATTCATGTAAGTAAACAGAAATATTTAGTTTCCTGTGTACACGCTGTAAATGATATAATCAATAATAGTCATTGGAGTTTAAGGATGTGGAATGTTTTTTATTGACTGGATGAAACGTAACGTGAGCTTTTGAAATATAAAAACTGCCTTTTTAAACACTTCACACAATAAAGAGAAAAAACACAGTTTAAACTGAGAGCTGATATATTCAGAATGTGAAGAGTCCCAGAGTCTGTGTGCTGGAAAATATTTCTGTTATAGAGAGTGAAACAACCAGAGCTGCACTGACACATGCACAGTGAGTCTTTAGCATACAAGGAGACTCCCTCATACCGTTGTAACAAATCATTCCCTAGCTGGGACCACATGGTCATTTAGGTTTGGCAGCGTTTCTAGTAGAGAGCAGCAGATAGCTTGAGCAAGAACTGAGACTGTACTTATGAATCGAGAAAATGTAACTTCATGATAAACAGATGTTAAGATTTTGTGCTAAACTATCACTGGCTCACTGATGCCCATATTTCATCATTTGGTTGTCTTTTATGGAGAATGATGACTATTCTGATGCAGAGTTTAATGAGGAAAGGAGAAAGTAACATGGAAAGAAGAAATAATAACTATTGAGATGAGCCTCAACAACAAGGAACTGACTCCATTTGTACGACTGGGAAAGGAAAATGTCCAAAACACGACCCAGAGGCAGAAATGGAAGTGCTCATGTGGGAAAGTTTACTACAGGGATGGTAATGGATACAGAAATAATATGTCCCGCTTTTTTCCCCAGGCTAATTGTTCTTGTGGAAAAATGATTGGTGGTCCATGTGTCACAGAAATGGTTTGTAAACTCTGTTAATTCAAACTCTGCTGATCATCTAGTTATTTTCTGTCCCTGTATGAGTATCAATGTAACTGACTGTCTTTCACATTTATTAACTGTGAAGACATTGTGCTGCTTCGGTGATTAACTTGTTGTGCAATGTATCACATATCAAAGTAAAGTAAAAAAATAAATAAAACAACTGTGTTTTCTTAATGTTATTTTATTATATTAACTATATATGTTTCGCTTCAGTAATTTCTTCTAATGTAGCAATTAATTATTTTAGTTTGAACCCTTTTACTTTATTTCACCTGCAAGTTGAAGACGTGTGTCTCCATCTACTGGTGGTGCTCTCACATTGTACACACAGCTCTTTGGTCTTATTAATAACAACAAAGAAACAGCTGTTGTTTTATACAATGTAAATGATCTGATAAATAATAAAGTGAGAATATTTTTAATATGTGCAATGTTTTTATGTATCTGATTAACTGAATCGAAAACATTGCATTTTCATCTGTGTTAATTAGAAAAAAAAGTTACTGAATTTGCCAGTTTATTAAGTACACCTTTGTCAGTCTAAAAGGTAAAGTAAATAACTTTGGATTAACTTTTAATTAGTTTCCATTTAAAACTGAAAGACTGAGAACCAGGCTGGAAAATACTGCTGGTCTTACACGACACAAAAACTTTGTGATTGTGTAAGATGGCTCGTTTTTCTACAGTAACTTGTCAGCACATACAGGGCACAATTGTATAAAAGTTTATAATCTAAAAAGTTTCCAATTTAAAATATAAAATAGAATAATAATACAGAAATAATACGGAAAATATTACGACGTAATCGGGCTCCGAAGGAGGAGCAGCCCCTGAATTTGGACACAGTCCAGGTCTGTAAAAACGCAGTGATTTCCCCTGATTCAGCTCCGTCGGATAATCCGACGAGTCTCATGTTTGGATCTCCAGCTTCTGTTCTCAAGGTCGTCCACTTTCAGTTGGAGTTCCTGACAGTTTAGTTAACAAGTGGCCTCCCAACTTGTTAGTGAGGAAACCACTTCCTCAACTTTACTAATACGAGATTCTGCTGAGGTGAGGCTCTCGGAAAACACTCCGATTGCATCTTTTATTTCTTCATGTAAACTTTTCGCAGTTGAGTTGTAAAATGCATTTTGAGCGACTGAATTGCATCCAGAACATTAGCCTCGGTCGGTTGATCGCTAGCGGTATCTTACTCCATCTTCTCGGTTTCACGGTCGTTCTTAGCATCGTCGAGTCTATCTTTTCTGATTGTTTTCGGTTTAGATCGGCGTAAATACAGCTTTTTGGTCTTATTAATGACAACAAAGAAACACAGCGGTTGTTTTATACAATGTAAATGATCTGAAAGATGATAACGTTAGTATATTTTTAATATGTAGGATGATTTTATTTATCTGATTGACTGAAGCGAGAACACTGCGTTTTCATGTTTGTTTATATGAAAAAAGAAAGTTAGTCAATTTGTCAATTTATTCTGTGCACCAACAAACTGATACTGAAGTAAATCCTGCCTCAAGCATCAAAGCCTTTATGTTGGCACAACAATAGAAACATTGCTGCTTGGATTTTATCATTTGATTGCATTTTATTACAAGTCCATGTCTTTTCTACCCAAGCACAAAAGTTTGTTTGCAAATTAAACTGATCTGTGTTTTCATGTTGGCACGTCCATATTTCTGCTGTAAAAGTTGCCTGACTCAACCTGTTCTCTATTTGTTTTAACAGTGTAAAATGCAAACCAACTTCCAGATAATCCAGACTGTTGTACAACACTGAGTTATATTCAGCAAATTTAAGGAGGACTTCCTGCTGGAAAACATGTCTGACAGCATACAAACAAAAAGGAGAAGAACAGATCCACAAACTATCCTCTGTGACATGTGTATAGAGGACAGGAAACCAGCAAAGAAGACGTGCATGAAGTGTGAGATCTCCATGTGTGTCCAGCACCTCCAGGCCCACCTGACCACACCTGTGTTACTGCAGACTCATCCTCTGACTGAACCCATGGATTTATGTGGGAACACCAAATGTTCTCAGCACGGCAAGCTCCTGGAGTACTACTGCTTGGACGACATGACCTGTGTGTGTGTTTCCTGCGCCATTGAGGACCAGCACCGCCTACACAATATGAAGACCTTCTCCACAGCCCACAAAGAGCTCCTGGAGAAGCTGAAAGCTGAGCAGCTGATCTTACAGGAGAAAACAGACGATGAGGATGTGAGTCTGG
The DNA here is from genome assembly GCF_056152115.1 of Neolamprologus brichardi. Taxonomy (NCBI): domain Eukaryota; kingdom Metazoa; phylum Chordata; class Actinopteri; order Cichliformes; family Cichlidae; genus Neolamprologus; species Neolamprologus brichardi. The sequence continues at coordinate 32,339,035 of NC_142106.1, read as the reverse complement.
AAAAGTGGGAGAAGAGTGAAAGAGGGAAGCTGGGTCGCTGCAGTGTGCGTCTGATTGAGGCTGTGACTAAGCTGCGTGACATCTCTCTGACCAGCGTCCAGAGCTCGGTCTCTGCTCGTATGGTGTCCCTGAAAACCAGCAAGAGCAGCATGGAAGCAGCACAGAAGGAGAAGGACACCTTCGAATTCCTGCAGATGTATTCTCAGGTGCATCAGGATGTGGAGAAGGCCAAAGCTGTGGATCTGAGAAAAGGGCTGGAGCCGGGCAGCCATCGGGACAAACTGGTTGAGGAGATGAGACAGAATGGGGAGAAGATGGTGAAGCAAGCATCTCAGTTCTGGGGATCATTGCTGACTCTGGTTGATCCTGAACACCACCAGGAGCTTGTTCCCACTGGTTCACACCTGATCTTTGAGCCACAGACTCTGGGTCCTGGCATGTCGCTGTCCAAAGACAACAGGAAGGTTTTCCACAATAGCTGGCTGGGACAGTGCTGTGCAACTCTTCTAATCTGTAGTACCAAGACAGCCAGCAACTTTCAGAGGTGGGTGGTCAGTCTGCCTGAAGTGTCTGATTGGACGATTGGTTTATGTGATAAAACATCTGCAAACAACTTGAAGGATGGAGCTGTGTATGGACTGTGCTGGGAAGATAAGCAGCTCAGCAGCCTCACAACAAAGAGAAATGAAGGTTCTCAATCATCCACTTCACAAGGTTTGAAGGTGCAAAATACTGGCACAGCCAGAACTGGGATTCAACTCGTGACAACCTCTGCATCAATCACATATCAGGGGGAGAACGGAGAAGAGCCTGTACCACCACCTGAAAAGGTGGAGGTGTTGTGGAACTTTCCTGCCTCCAAGCTGTCCTTCTTCAGGAGAACCGGACAGCACCAGAGAGAAGAAATAATCACAATGAAGCTTAAAGTAAGCATCAACAACTGGGACCTGGTCCCATTTGTCCAACTGGGAAAGCAAAATATTGACAGCACGACCCAGCAGCAGGACTGGAAGTGTTCATGTGGGAAAGATTACTACTGGGATGGTAACAGGTACTGGGATCATAGTTCTGGCTACTCCCACCAGTCTGTTTGTTCCTGTGGAAAAGCTCTTAGTGTCACAGAGGTGGTTTGTAAGCTTTGCTAATTATAGCGCTGTTTGTTTGTTTTTTCATTAGATGAATATAAATTTAAGTCACTGATGAATTCAGTGTGATTAATCTTTAGTTATGAATTTGTAAAATTTAAAGAGTAAACAAAATTCAAATCAAACATGAAATGCATATTCACTTGCATGTTTTACAATTTTACTTATCTTTTGCATTTGGTTCCAATGTAGCAACAAAGTCTTTTAGTTTAAAGTTTAAACTGCTTGATTTCAGCTGCAAGTTGAAGATTTTCGTCTCCATCTACTGTTGGTGCTCTCACACAGCCTTATTAATGAGAACAAAGAAACTTCTGTTTTTGATACACTGTAAATGATTTGATCAATAATGAATTAAGTTTATGTTCAGTTTGGAATGTTTTTATTTGTTTAATTAAAGTGTTGACAGTTTTATTTTAAAAAAAAAATACATAATGAGAAAATAAAGGAACCCAGCAAAGGAACGTCATCCATAAGATATTATGGGAAATTAATAAATTCAATCAATGGCATATGATCACCCGTGTTGGTGTTGTTCCTACAATATCATAATAACTGTAACTGATCAATCGTGATGTCTGAATTGTTCAGTCAGCATTTGACAAGAGAACTCTCACTTGGCTAACAGAAAACCTAACACAATAGTATGTTTGCTATGTTGTATAAATTAACAAAGAAAACACTTGAAATGTTCACCATTAGTTCCAGAAAGAGGTTAGAATACAGAGTGATAAGTAATACATGGCTTTCATTTCCTGTGTACATACTATAAATGATCTAATCAGTAAGTCTGTCTCGGTCTGCGCTGGCAGGCGTTGGGATGAGGGGAAACCGGACTCAAATGCTGGATTTTGTGCAATGAAAACAGGGCGTTTATTTATTTCCTCTTCCAAGTGTTAGTGTGTCTCTGCCCTCTCGTTCCCACAATCCTAGGAAAACACAGAGGCAGCCGTCAGAAACACCACAATTGTGGCAGAGTAACCTTCACTAACTTGTAAGGAGACTAACATGAAGTCACACAACAATCCAGCGTCAGAGAGAGTTCCACCACACACACGCACGCACAAGAACAACGAGGGACAGCAACACTAAATATAAATATGTCCATGAACGAACTACAAAGTCATTTTAGTTTGAAGTCGTGGAATGTTTTTATTGACTGGATGAAATTTAACGTGAGTTTTTGAAATATAAAAACTTTTTTTTTTCAACTTAACTTAAATACGACAAAGAAAAAAGAACAAGTTTACATAAGAACACTTCGAAATGGTGAAATGAACTGTGTGAAAGTAAATCCTGTTAAATGCTCTTCTTCTTACGCTAACATGAAGGTTATAATCACTACAATAAATCGATTGAACCTCTAGCTCGTAAAAGGAAACACACACTAACTTTGGTTTGATCAGGAGCAGCTGAACCAGGTAAGACAAAAGTATAAATAGATTCAACAACATTTGTGGCTTTAGGTACAGATACTTTTGCTCATGCAAACAACCACATCGCCAACACCACCTGTTTGTTTTGATTCACGCTGTTCTTGGATCTACTGTCAGCTGTGAAAAATGTGCACACTGAGCAAGTAAATGCTGGGTGTAGGTACAGTAAGGACAGTATGGAGACCTTTCTTTTGGCTCGGTGCTGGGGTGTGATATTCCTGGGGCTGGTGTTAACCAGGGCTGTTATAGTGTGCAGAGCTCTGATGCTCTTACCAACCTTGCAGTCGTAGCAGTGCTCTGTCCAAGGTGCTGATTTACTCCGATCTTCAGTGTAACAAGATTCATACGGGTCTCTTGAATATTCAGTTCATAGTCAAGCCAATCAGAGAAATACAGGAGGGTGGGAAAAATAAGTGCTCTCACTTTCAGTGCAAACTGCTTGAGCCCACTATTGTCAACACATGCAAATGTTCAGAGCTTGAATGAGGTCAGCAATTTTTGAGAGAGCTAGCTGGTGAGGTTACCCATACTGCTCGGTGAAACTGCCGATTGTATCAGTAGAAGATTGTACGGGAATTGGTGCGTGAGTCTGCTATAAAAAGTGCCTCCTAATACTGCAGATGATCCACCAAAATCTATCTGGTACTTAATGCGCTCTGTAGCATCCTCAGGTAGTGGATATTCCAGGGCAACCTTGAGTCTGGCAAATTCTCTGGGCTCCCGACCAGAAAACAAAACACAACCAATACATTGGACAGCTGGTGGGAATGACAGCGGTTGATACTCTGTCATTTTTTCTTTAGAGATTGCTGCCATTGAGCTGGCTCAGATGTCTCTGAAGAATAGGTGTTTGACCACAACAGCAACAGAGGTGCAGTAAGTGGAGTGCAGGCATCAGTTCTTCTGTGCATATCCATCACCTGTCGCTACAGCCTACAATTATCCTCCATCAATCTGCGAAGTACCTCCATAAGCTCAGGTTCAGTTTCCAGTCCAGACCTCCTCCTGGGGAGGTGCAGGTGTACTTTGAAACAGGTGGTCTGTGTGATCAGGCTGGCGTGAATATTGAGCTCCAGCTTCTTGTGGTGAATTCCAGTCTTTAGGAGTGAGCGGAGTCATCCTGGCATATCTCTCTGATAGTCTCTCTACACTGTGATGGGGCTGCTGTTGCTCTGATGAGTAATTTACATAGGGAGTTGAGCAGGAAGAGTGATGCGGCTCTGGTAGAGAAACAGCAGTCTCCAAGCAGGTGTCTGAGTCTCTCTGCAGGGACGGACGTCTGCTGGGCGCCTGCCCTTATGCTGATCTGGGAACATCTTCAGACAATTGCACAGTAAGCACGCTATCAAAATCTCAAGGACCAAATGTTGCAGAGGTTTAAGGCAGGGGCGTCCAAACTTTTGTCACTGAGGGCCACATACATAAAAATATGGGGCCACTTACTAGAAATTAGGTATATAGCCTTAACTTTAGTGTATTAAAGTTAGAAAAATCACTTACAAGTGGTCAAATATATTATATTGTTGAATATAATTAAAGACAAAACTGCCTTCATCACATCTTTCCATGAATGGATCTTTATTGATTTATTCAGAAAAAGCTTTGGTAGCTCATTCTCAGAACAGCAGCCTCAGATTTCTTCTTAGACAGAAGATTTACAGCACAGAGAAAAAACAATAAAGGGGAAAATGGGACGGGTACATTTCAAGTTTGTTATTTAAGTTATTAGGCTTAGCAACACACCTATTAATGTTGGTTTGAAACTGTTATCAACATTAACACACTGAACTGGACTTAATAACAGGAGTGCATATAATTTTAGTAAATTATTCTGGTGAGTATCAGCTGCGCTGGGTATGTAAATCGAGCCTAAAGTGCTCGTGCTCTCGTCCACTCCCCGCAAAACAATTAGCAGCTGTGCGGCGTCTGTGGCATCGGTGCTCTCATCGCATGCGATGGAGTAAAAATCAAAAGCACAGCTTTATCAGACAGTTGCAGTTTAATGTTGGCTGACGAGTCTTCAGTGCGGTGCACAACTGTATTTCTGGACATGCTGACGTTGCTAAAGTCCTGCACTTTTTCGGTGACTTTAACGAGGCCGTGTTTTATGAGGTCTCCATCTGAAAAAGGCTTGCCATGTCTTGCGATGAATTGGGCGACCTCATAGCTGGCTAATGGAGCCTTTTCCTGCACCTTTTGAACACAAAAAAATACTGTTTCTGTCCCTGCAGGAGAGCTACTCTTTGCTTAAATTTCTGCTTTCGCTCAGCACCAGTGTAGGATGCATAGGCCTGATGTTTGGTTTCATAATGACATCGTACATTATACTCTTTCATAACTGCCATAATTTCAGTGCAGATCAAACAGACACACTTCCCCTTGAATTCTTTGAAGAAATATTCACTCTCCCACCATGTCTGAAATTTTCTGCACTCACTTTCTACCTTTCGCTTCTTTGGTTCTGCCATGTTTAGTAACTTGGGGTAAATTTCTTCTGTGATTGTCCTTTTTAGTGGAGCACCTGCCTTGATTAACAGCAGCTCTCCCTGGTGTTAAAACTAAGAAGTGCAATACACTCAAGCAAAAGTTGAAGTGCGGGCCATATGCTATTCTATTCATAAAATTACTTGCGGGCCAATTAAAAATGGACGCAGTTGGCCCGCAGGCCGTACTTTGGACACCCTTGTTTTAAGGAGTAGATTTGCCAGATCATAATCAATATGGCCACCAGGGGGCATCAGTTAGGATGCAAATCCATTATTGAAATAAAGTGTAGTAGAGTAGAGTGATGTGGTTCTCTTACAAGAAATAAATGACATAATAAATAGATTGTTATCTGCTGCACATGCATGCATTGTAAAATATAATTAGACATGAACTTATCTCTCTACTGCTGATTTCTTGAACATAATACAGAGAAATAAATACTTTATGGTATATAGTCTTTGCTTGCGATATATTTACACAGTACACCAACATTAAAAGTATTACCTATGCAGGTCATATACCCTTGAAGTTCAAACAACAAAAAAGTCCATATTTTTGCAGTCAGACTTGACTTGTTTTAGCAGTACAAAGTGCAATATATAAAATAACACCGGTTGCAAGGTGGTTAGCACTGTTGCTTAACAGCAAGAAGGGCCTGGGTTCCATTCCACTATCAGGCCAGGGGCTTTCTGTGGGGAGTTTGCATGTTCTCCTTGTGTTTGCATGGGTACTCTGGCGTCCTCCAACAGTCAGATAGGTTAATTGGAAACTCTAAATTGCTTAAAGGTGTGAATGCTGGTCTATCTCTATGTGACAGACTGACAACCTTTTCAGGGTGTACCCTGCCTCTTGCCCTAAGACAGCTAGTAAAGGCCTCAGCACCCCCAACGACCCTGAAAAGGACAACCGTAAGCGAATGGATAGAACACAATCAAAACTGTTGTACAGTGCTGTAGTGAGTGGATCATCAAAGAGCAGCAGAGTCAGAAGACTTGACAAAGAAACAAAAGATTTTATTTATTTAAAACCAACAAAAAATGAAGAAATACAGAGGAAGCCCACATGTCCCACTTTCACAATTTTTAACATTTGTGGATCTACATGAAGCTGGCAGCGTAAAATTTGTCTCAAAATCCAACATGGGCATATAACGTGATCTGTGTGTATCAGGAGATTTAAGGATTATTTATCTGGAGAGGTTGTTATCTGTAGTTTTTGTTTTTGAACGAGAAAATTATCTGATTCATGAAGCTGAAGCTGTATTATGCATAAATTACCAGTAAAAAAACAGTATTTACTCAGAGTTGGATGTACGCATTTATAAAATTGTTTTGTGTAGTGATGCCCAGATGAAGCCTCATGAAGCCTTGAAGGTCTCACATATTCCACATAATAGTTGTCATTTTCTTCATAGTTTCATAGTTGTTCATAACCTGTAGTCAGTTTAGCTGTAGTCTTCTGTTTTTCTCCTTAGTGTTCCTGTTGTTTGCCTTCATTCAGCCCTAACAAAGGATCGCTTTTGATTTGCAAACCAGCTGCGTCTCCTGCAGTGTCTGCTTTTGGGTACATTTAAAAAATACATAGCACACCCCACCGTGACAATGGATGTCTCAACACACCCTCCAAAAGCCTTAGCACAGTGTCCCCCAGCATTAGTTTTATTTGTTTGAGAGGAAAATTCTGGAGAGAGCAACAAGGATTTTATTGAACACTATTGATCATTTTAAACTTATCGAAACAGGACATACTGCTAAAAAAACAAAAAAACAAAACATGTATGAAAACATCCAGACGAATCCACAAACAGGAAACCAGCAAAGAAGACCTGTCAAACACATGATCAGATATAAATAATAAAAATCCTCTTGCTCTTCATAGTTTGTGCTGAAGTATCACTGACTTATTTTTTTTTAAACTAGATTATCATAGCTGCAGACTCTGTGTGTTTAACACCCAAATATGGGGACACATTTTTATTGGCACTACATTAATAAATTATCAGTTCCAGAGAGAACTGCCTGCTTATCTTCTCAGGAAAAAAACAACTTAAAAGTAATCATTTCAAAACAGCTGCAGTCAAACTGAACTGACTCCACCCCTTTAGTGTTCGGTGGAAGCACTGCATGAAAATATCTGCCTGAAAATCTACCACAAAAGTGTGTTAGAGGGAGGAAACAAGCAAAGAAGGAGCAAAATTCAACATTTGATCAAATTACAGAAAGCAACAAAAACTTTATTGAAGACTCAATAATATTCAAATATCGAAGAAGAACCTTCTGCTGAAAACATCAACATGGATTTACAAACTATCCTCTGTGACATGTGTACAGAAGAGGACAGGAAACCAGCAACGAAGACGTGCATGAAGTGTGAGATCTCCATGTGTGTCCAGCACCTCCAGGCCCACCTGACCACACCTGTGTTACTGCAGACTCATCCTCTGACTGAACCCATGGATTTATGTGGGAACACCAAATGTTCTCAGCACGGCAAGCTCCTGGAGTACTACTGCTTGGACGACATGACCTGTGTGTGTGTTTCCTGCGCCATTGAGGACCAGCACCGCCTACACAATATGAAGACCTTCTCCACAGCCCACAAAGAGCTCCTGGAGAAGCTGAAAGCTGAGCAGCTGATCTTACAGGAGAAAACAGACGATGAGGATGTGAGTCTGGAAAAGTGGGAGAAGAGTGAAAGAGAGAAGCTGGGTCGCTGCAGTGTGCGTCTGATTGAGGCTGTGACTAAGCTGCGTGACATCTCTCTGACCAGCGTCCAGAGCTCGGTCTCTGCTCGTATGGTGTCTCTGAAAACCAGCAAGAGCAGCCTGGAAGCAGCACAGAAGGAGAAGGACACCTTCAGATTCCTGCAGATGTATTCTCAGGTGCATCAGGATGTGGAGAAGGCCAAAGCTGTGGATCTGAGAAAAGGGCTGGAGCCGGGCAGCCATCAGGACAAACTGGTTGAGGAGATGAGACAGAATGGGGAGAAGATGGTAAAGCAAGCGTCACAGTTCTGGGGATCATTGCTGACTCTGGTTGATCCTGAACACCACCAGGAGCTTGTTCCCACTGGTTCAGACCTGATCTTTGAGCCACAGTCTCTGGGTCCTGGCATGTCGCTGTCCACTGACAACAGGAAGGTTTTCCACAGTCAGTGGATGAAATTTTGTTCTTCCAACTTGTTCCTCATTAAGGGTACAGTTCTTGTTTCTGACTTTAAGGGATGGGTCATCGGTATTTCCAAAGACTGTGACTGGACCATCGGTTTATGTGATGACACTTATGCAGCCAGTATGACGGGTGGATATATCTATGGCCTACGCTGCCAAGGTAACCAGCTCTTCTCTCTCACAACAGAGTATAGTTTGGTTATGATTCAAAGTGAACATTCATTCTTTGGGATGCAGAAAATTGAAACGCCCCAACAGCATTATAAGGTTTCCCAACAAGTGATCAACACTCCAGGTGGAAATATAGAACCACAGATGACCAGACCACAAATAGTGGAAGTTGTGTGGAGCTTTCCAGACTCATTATCATTCTTCAGCAGGATCGGGCAGCACCAGAGAATAAACTTACTCACAGTAACAATCAGCTCTACCAGCTCAGACCTCAAGCCTTTTGTTTGTCTCCAGGGTTTAGAAAAGGAAGCGACAAATGAGTTCTCCTTTAGTTCAAGTTTAACGACATCTCAATTTGGAGGATTTCCACAACAATATCAGAATCAGTCGAAATGCTCATGTAGGAAGATTAAGGTTAAGTCTGGTCATGGATTCAATTATGGAGCATCTTTAGGCTCCAAGTCTTCCCAGTCAATCTGCTCTTGTGGAAAGATTATTGGTTCCCCACCAATGACAGCGGTACTTTGTGAACTTATGTAAATAACACCCATGCTGTTGTCCAAAACCCACATTCTGGATCATCGTTCTGGCTACTCCCACCAGTCTGTTTGTTCCTGTGGAAAAGCTCTTAGGGATGACAGAGATGGTTTGTAAACTTTGCTAATTGTAGATCTATTCATTATTTTATTTTTCCTTTCAGCAGCTGAATGTAAGTGTAACTGACTGATAAATTCAGTATGATGCTTTTTTGTGATGAAATTGTTACATTTTAACTTTGACTTAACAAAATTCAAATGAAATATGAAATGTATATTTTCTTGCATGTTTTTCAGTTTTAATAATTTCTAACTTTTGCATTTGGTTTGGTAATGGGGTTTGGGATGCAGAAAATTTTCATTGTGATTATTTCCCCTCCCTGGTGCTGTCTTGCTACTCTTATCATAATATTTTCTACCCTCCTCATGGTAATTGTTCCTGTGGAAAATAATTGATGGTGAAAACATCACAAAGATGGTTTGTAAACTCTGCTGATGTTTTTTTCCCCTCACCAAATATTTATTAATGTATCCGATTTAGTTTCTGTCACAGGAATATACATCATGTGTCATACATCACATCATATTCATTAAATGAACCTCTTTTTGGTTAATTATATATGTTTAGCTTTGGTATTTGCTTCTAATGCACAAACTAATTATTTTGGTTTGAACCGTTTCTGCTTTATTTCACCTGCAAGTTGAATATGTTTGTCTCCATCTACTGGTGGTACTCTCACATTGTACATTGTACAGCCAGAGTTGATTTATACAATGTAAATGATCTGATAAATAACAGAGTATATTTTAATATGTGGAATGCTTTTATTTTTCTGATTAACTCAAGCAAGAACACTGCACTTTTAAGTTTTTTAATATCAAATTTTGTTTATTAAAGATGCCAGTTTATTATATACATTTTTTTCTCTATTAAAAGTTGAACAAATGATTTTGGGTCTTTTAGTTTTAACCAGTAAACATTCAGTATTGAAAACTGAGTGTACACCACACTAGTTTTGGGGTCATTAGATTAAACCAGACTATTGTTATACAGTAGGTTTTATGCATATACAATGCATAGAGGAATTACTGGTCCTCACCATCACTGATGTAGTTTGTGAACTTCAGTATATAACAGCCTTATGTTGTCGAAGAAACACTGTTATATTTATTCATTTTTAATCACATACATTTGCAGGTTCTGTCTGTTATGACCAGAATATGATTTCTTTGTCTTGTTTAGTGATGATGCTTATTTGCATCAAAATGATCATGTGATCTTAGTTGTGCAAAAACATGGATACATGTGAACTGAGAAAATGTGAATTCAGGATAAACAGATGATAAGATTTTGTGCTAAACTATCATTGCCTTATCGCTGCCTTAATTTCGTCATTTGTTTGGCTTTTATCATAGGTCCATGCACTGTAAAAATGATAACTAGTAATTGTTGATTTGATTAAAGTTTTCAAATTAAACTGACTTAGAAATAAAACTTTCCATTTACAACCTAAAAAAGCTCGTCTGCCCAACACATTTCTTCCATTGTTGTCCTAACTAAGATTTTCTAGAGAGCATAACAAAGATTATCAACTTTTGAGTAGATTTTTTGAGTCAAGTTGGGAACCTGTGGGAAACCCCGTAGATGACTGGCACACGTGGTCTGTGCCAAGTTTGAACTGGACCAAACGAGCCTGAGCAGACCTGAGCTGTGTGATAGTGGTTTGTCAATGTGTTCTGGACTAAAAACCTGCTAAGAAAATTTGAAGAAACGTGGCCAAAGTTGGATGGAAATTACCATTTTTCGACCATTACGGATTTTACCTGGTCTGAAGTTGGACTGTATTTTTTGACCATTTTTCAGACAGGACAAGCTGCCGACTATTTGCCCTAGCAGGTAAGCTAACCAGATCTATTATTAGAATTTTCTACAAGCGCCTAGGCTGCATCCTCCTCAGGACCCAGGAGGGTGGAATGAGTAAAACACTGAAAAAAGGCAAACAATAACATATTTAAGTTATCTAAGTGACTTATATATCATGTTTAAGCTAGCGAAGGACCGCGCGAGGGGGTGAAAATGATATGCCGGCCAGCTAGCTATCGAAGCCGGTGGTAACAGACGTCTCCGAAAACGTAGAAGCATTTTTGCAAATATGTGTTGTCTTATTAAACTGAGCAGATATTTGAAATTTACACAGCTACATTCTCGCCTGAAAATATCTTAAAAGTTTACTTTGTGACCCGAAAAGGGTAATAAGAGTAATATTAAAACTAAGTGGCTGCCGCCATTGTTGGAAACTAGAATCGGCTGGGCTGCGCTATGAATTCTGGCATAGGGTGGGCCACGAAGGATACACCTGACCCATCCTTCAAAGCTGTGGAAAGTATTGTATTGTTTTGAGAGCCTTTTTGTTGGTGGAGTATTGATTTTATGTACAATTCCACGGGTAGACGCGATCTGTACGGTCCGACTTTGCACATGCGCAGTAAGGATCAGAGAGTACGATCCGTAACTCGTTTTTTTTTTTCTACATTATATTGAAATGTTTCATTATTGCAAACATTTTCTCTCAGGCGGAGAGAGGTCGTGGAGTGTCAGCCTATGGTGTCCAGTGTGTGTGTCCAGTAGAGATGACCTGGGCTGTTTTACTCTGTGGAGGTAAGACTGTCCTAATTTATTTATAATTTAATTATTATTCAAATTGGGCATGATTTATACTAGATTGACTATATTGAAGTAGTACAGTATTTGCTGGGGCAATGCATTGGCCAACTTTATTATATTGTGCTACTATTCCAGTCAAAACCCTTGCCAGTGTTACATTGAAATCCTTACCCTGAACTTTTCTTTACACAGAAAATGTGTAAAGAAATTTCTTTCAAGAAAAGAGACCCCATGCTAAATCGAAATTGTGAAACAGAAAGGCAATCTCATAATTTTGACTTAGCATGTTTTTTTTTGTTTTCTTTTAGTGCTAGAAATAGGACTTCTATAGACTGAGATGGTTAGGGAAAGAATACTAAGGCAGGTCACAGAATCTGATTGGTCACAGATTTTGGTGCAACTTAGAACATAATATGTATTTGCATATTGATACTGGGTTTTGTGGAGGGTATTTCTATTCCTGTGCAAAATACGTATTCATGAGAGATTTTTGAAGTAGGTTTTGCTGTTGATAACACAGTCAGGCATATAACATGGTGCAGACTGTCCAAGACCGCTACCCAGGAATTTTCTGTGCTGAATAAATGACAATATTTTGGTGAATGTCTTGTTTAGATATCTAAAAAATTTCATCGGATCACAAGCAAAGACCTCCTGGGGACCTTCAATGCATCCCTTGACAAATTTGTGCCTGGCCTGCTAAAACTGTACCGGCCTAAGAAGGGAGCTCTTTGTGAGGAGATGGAAGACCTCCTGGATAAACTTGATGAACAGGTGAGTGAAGTGCTTCTTTATCTGACATTTTTAGAAGAGAGAATACTTTTCTCTTAACAGAAACTGAAAAAGATGTTGGCTTCAAACAAAACACATCAGTGGACATGTCAGTAAAAATTAATGTCATCAGTCATTGCTTTGTTCTTATTTGGCAGTATTTCTATTTAATTTGTAAATAGAAAGTAAAATTGTTAACATGATGTTGTTGTTGGGTTTTTTTTGTAAGTTTTGCGTGTTGCTGGGTCTGACCTGTGCTTTATTTTCATTACTATGAGAGTTCTGATTTTGCATTGTGTATAGTACACCATGTTACTACACTAATTGAAATTCTTGTTTTCCACTGAATACTTTTTAGGCATCCGACATTGTGTCCCACCAGCACTGAGAGGCCAGCCCATTTTCCTCAGAGAGGATGCAACAGAGGTTTTCCTGAAGTGCTTAGTAAGTACAAAAAAGTAATGCAAGTAAAAATAATTGCTATGAGATGTTTATAAAGATGAGTTAATCCAAAATGGAAATGTACACTTCCTCAGTGCAGTCACTGTTGAACAAAATAAATAAGCTTTTAGATAAAATTGAATTGTGCTTTGTTTTATTCTATATCTATTTATTGAGTGTACTTTCAAGTATAATCACAGCATACATTTTCCTTTGTTTATATAGGTACATTTTCAGCTCACTGGAGTAAGAATTGTATGATTACTCAACAAGAATATCCTTGTTTGGTGAAGGCAGAAAAACATGGCATTGAAACCAGAATTTCTTCGTTAGACTTCCAGGATTATCCTAATTAGGTGAACAAGAAGAACCAAGTTGGCAGAACTTGTAAATCTTAGTTAAGTCAACAACAGTTGCAAAATTTGAGAAAACTCAAAAATCTCTTGCATCATGTTGCCTTGAAATTTTAAGTTTTCTCAACTTTTTCTTTTTTACAGTGTGTCTTTTCTACTTTATCACAAAAGTGTGTTTGCAAGTTAAACTTTGGTGGGTGTCTCTGTGTTGACACATCCATATTTATGCTGTGAAATTTACAGATACAAAACGCAGAAACCATCGATGAGTTGAGAACCCTCATCCTGGAAAAAAAAGCTCTTGTAGAAAACTGCATGAAAAAGAAGAACAAACGTTTCCGCTGGCCCTGGAGGAGAGACTCTACTGCTTCCTCACCTGGTGTAGCCTCGTCTTGCTCCACCTCTGTTCACCTCCCCAACCAGTCCCGGCAGTTGACTGTCCCCTCCTGAGCCTGGTTCTGCCGGAGGTTTCTGCCCGTTTAAAGGCAGTTTTTCCTCCCCACTGTCGCCTAGTGCGTGCTCAGAGGGGATTGTTGGGGTTTTCTCTCCTCTACCTTGTTTCTTTATTTACTTGTTAACTTTTTGTTCTTACTTCATTTTACCTTGTTTCATTATTTACTCGTTTAACTTTTTCTTTTTCAACTTATTTATAAAACAATAAACAATTGAATTTATCCTTTGAGTATTTTTCATCTAATCTTTTCATCTATAACTTTTTCAAACATTCATATCTGTCGTTTATCTTCTTCTTGAAACCTCATAAATGGTGAAGGAAAAATCCTGGAACATGGTTTGAAACACTGAAATTGTTTCAGCTGAAACCGGCAAAGTCATACGTGTGTGTGTGTGTGTGTGTGTGTGTGTGTGTGTGTGTGTGTGTGTGTGTGTGTGTGTGTGTGAGAGACACGGTGTCACTGGTTAGATCATCATGTTTAGGCTCATTCACTCGAAAAATTATTTAGGCCAAATCTTTAAAACTGTATCATTGCATACACATTTTCAATTCATTTCAATCGCACAAATGCAGAAATAATTATTTGCAGTATCTTATCTGATTTCTTTTGAGAATGTCATGCCTGATCATTTGCACCCACACCACCAAAAATGGGGGCAAAAGGGAGGAGATCGCATTTAATCGGTTATAACAAGAGGTCAGAAATATAAGTGCTGCAGAAACCTCTGAATCTCAGCTATAATCTCATGTAAACCATTTCTACAATCGCCAAACAAAGCGAAGTCACCAAACAGTTAAAAGAGCAGATACGTCACCATGAATCTGTGGACAGGTAATATCCACATTTTAATTTATGATTTACTGGAGTTCCATGTGTGCTTAATCCTTAATGAAACTGATGTAAACCTGCAACTACAGCGATCCAGGGAAGAAAGAAAGAAGCAATACTTCACCCATGCTTACATTTAAATCACTCTCATCCTTTTCTGTGATGTCACAGTCAGCAGTAGTGGTGGGGTTGGTTGGCTGCTGCAGCCTGCTTTCTGCAGCTCGGTCTTCTCTCTACTTGCTGAATTTGTCCACTAGCCGAGTGTCTTTAGAGCGTTTGGCCCGCATCACCTCACTGGCTGGTGTCTTACTACTGGAGTTGATTTCGAAGATGGTCTATTTCAGGAGAGAATTATATGTTTCTTTGCTTACTAGAACACTTTTTACCAGAAAATGCAGCACTGTGATGTGTCTGCATCAAACTCACCGCTTTGGATTTGTAGCTCTTGATGGCATCGACTATTTGAAGGCACTCCAGTTCCATTTTTTCCAGACCACACCCTGAAACAAATCAAATTGTCTTACCTAACTGCCATCAGTTCCTCACTACTCCTTTTGATTATCTTCATAATTTCTCTCTTCTTTTTATAGTTTATCCTCCTTTGAACTTACCAAGTCCTGGATGGACACCCATGCTGGACACATCTGTGTTTTTAAACCGTCTGATGGACTCCGGCGAGGGGTTTGGCCGCGACTTGAGGTACTGCTTGTAGGCGTTCTCTGAGACACGGAGCAGATTTTGCAGGTCCAGGGAGTTTTCGTGAGACGTGATCAGATGAGCACTTTCATCATCCAAGATCCTCTGAGGGACTCGGCCAAACACACCTTCTGAATCTGGAGTACGAAAAGAAATGCAGACATTTCAATACAGTGACAGATAAAAAGAGCACTAAATAAAGTTTATTAGCAACCTCAAATGTGTAGCACATCAGTTAAACAGTTCATCTGTCACTTTAAGACCTGACAGGCATGCAGTAGAGTCTACCTTGTGTTTGTTCAGGTGAAGCAAACTGAACTGGTCGCCCTAGGAAGAGGTGGAGGCCGTAGACATAAGGCATATCATCAGGACAAATCAGACTATAGGCTGTGCCACTTTGGCCCGCTCGTCCCACACGCCCCAATGGGAAAAGACAGGGGAAAAATACACGTAATGCTGGCCTAATCATTTCAAATTAAAGAAGCTGAATCACTTTGTTCCTTCTGCATACAGCTGCTCACCAACTCTGTGCAAGAAAAGCTTGGCCTTGGAGGGGAAGTTGTAATTGATGACATTATCCAGCAGGGAGATGTCTATACCACGAGCAGCAACATCAGTCACCAGAAGCACCATGGCTTTCCGATGCACACATTTCCCAATGTTGATCTTCCTGGCAGTCTGATCAAGGGCACTGTAGATGTAGGCACACTCTAAACCTTCTGTCGACAGCAGCTGGACATCAGGAGAAAAGAAGAAGAAGTCAACTAAAGCTCTAGTTTTTAAAACAATATTTAACATTCTCACAAATTTAGGCTACACTGTTATCTTACCTCCTTTAGGTACTCCACATGGTGTTTGGTGGCAGCAAAGACCACTGTCTGTTCCTGAGGCTTCACTACGTTCCTCAGGAGGTGGAGCAGCAGAGCCGGCTTGTCATCCACACGCAGGTGGAAGAATGACAGCTGATGAAAGTTAGAAGAAATGAAAACATGCTCAAAGCCATGGAAACATCAGGTGACTGTAAGGACTTTTGCTTTGGGCTTTACATTTAAATCATTCAACATTTCTGGGAGAAGAATACAAAATGTTTGAATAGCAAGTGTCTGAAGACAGAGCAACAAGTAGAAAGACCAAGACACTGACACAGTAGCTGATTTAACATAAGTTAGCATGTAGAGTAGATGCAATAATCCTGTACTGAGGTTGTAATAAATAATGCAAAACCTTCCATCTAATTTCTCAGATTAAACAAAAGGTAAATAAAACAAAAGCAAATTCTGCCTTTTTACCTTGATCTGATCACTGAGCTTGGAATCCACATCCAAACGAATCAGTACAGGCTCTGTCAGGCCTGAGAAAAAAGTTTGTATACACCGGTGTGAATATAATTAGGATTATTTGCCTTTAGATGCTAAAAAATATGGAAGCTAAGTTGAATGAATATGCTTTATGATGAGAAAATAAGCCAGAAAAACTTTGAGAATCTACACCGTGGAGGGTTAATTTATTAGATAAATGTCTACAGAAAAAAGAAATTGATCTCTGTATATATACACGTGTATATACACACACATATATATGTAAGTGCATGAATGGCTTTTATGCCCTGTTAAAAAGTCCTCCGGCCAGGGCATGCGTTACCTACATGGGAGGAGCATGATTCCCCCAGAGGCCAAATCGGAGTGCTCACCCGTTCTGTCCTTGCTGTG
Organism: Neolamprologus brichardi; assembly: GCF_056152115.1. Lineage (NCBI taxonomy): Eukaryota > Metazoa > Chordata > Actinopteri > Cichliformes > Cichlidae > Neolamprologus > Neolamprologus brichardi. The sequence continues at coordinate 32,322,176 of NC_142106.1, read as the reverse complement.
GTAATTAAAAGTGTAGTCGGTAGTGATGGTGAGATGAAGCCTCATGATGAACTGAAGCTTTCCACCCAATTGGTCGACTCATGGTTCGAAGCATTGTGATGATTCATTTGCTCTACTGCGCCATCAAGTGGACAATTCAAGTGAAGGCTCTGTGATTATAATGATGTGTAAACCTCTAAACTGAATAAATAAATTGTTTTCTTGGTTATTTATCCTGAATATTGTCTCAGTATGTGTGATACAAAAGAGAAAGTGGAAACTATCAGGACAGAGTTTTGGTATGTTTGTGTAACTGTTAGCCTCAGATAGTCAGTCAATAGTATAATTCAGATCATAGATTAGTACATTTGCATATTTTTATAACTATAAAAAGAAAGCTGACACTTTCGAGACTTTATCTAATGTGTAAGCATCACAGCAGATGCCTTAGATTAGAATCAGTGAGCTGTCGGCTTTCAGCCCCGACCGTGTCCGCGCTGTCTGGAGAGAAAGGCGACATTTCACTGATTCTGACGCGTCAGCGCTTTGTGTTTTTGCACGTCTGCACGTCTTTGTGCAGAATTGGTGTTTTGGTGGTGGTTGAAATGTAGTAATATTTATATTAAAAATCGATTCAGGATTTTAATGAATCGATATCACGTTATCCAAGCTAGAATCGATTTTAATCGATAATCAAAACCCGCTAGTACCTGTGTAATCATGCTTATGTACATCTGGATAATTACACAAACTAGTATTTGGCGCTTCACTTTTTAATAAACTAAAAGACAGAAATCAGATTATAGGATCTGTAGTGTTGTTTATTTATATTATGGTGCTTATCATTTGTGATATTTATTACTGTGTGCATACTTTATTAGGAGAGATACCATAAAATAAAAAATCTCTTCCTTCCTGGTTCCATTGAAGAAGAAATGCTCAAGTAACTATGTAACACGTACACAATCTAATTCCACAACACAGTGTGATGGGAAATCAGCTGTGCTTTTCTGCCCATTTTATTTCGAATCTGGCGCGAACCGGTGAACCAGTCCCTGAATCAGTCACGTGGTACGGACTGCCCGCGAGGCCTCGAACGTCACTGCATACGTAATCAAAGCAAGCCTCGATACGCGCTTCACAGACACGCCCCCGAGATTACCCGACACACGATTCGACGCTTCGACACACAGGACACATCACTAGTAGTCGGCGAGTAGCGCTGCTGCAAGCAAGTTGTGGACTTGAGTTGAATCGGACTAAGGCGGGCAAGTGTGCGTTCATAGAACCAGTAAGTCACGTTGGGAACGTATTTTATTTCTGTTACTGTGAATGTACCAATGTAGACATCTGTTGCCTTGAGTTAGCAGCTATGTTGTAGGAATAAGTAAATAGTAGCCTGGCTCCACAGGATATTCCTCATTTCTAAGTTGCTTCAGTTGTTGTGGAGAGTTAATGTTCCCAAAGATTTTACCTGATGGAGTAACTAAGTTAGCATACGAATCCGTTCTTGTTCAGAAAGCCTGCATACACATGGCGGCCTTTGAGTGAGCAATTGTGTCCACTAGAGGGTGGTGTTGACTCACAAATGAAGGAATTGACCTAAATTGATTATGATTCTGTGTTTATGCCATCCTGTTATGTTATTACTCTAAGCTCTGTTTCTGGTATCAGGATCTGCCCCTTTGTAATCTGGTATGGTGTTCTCTGTAATACTGAAGTATGAGAAATGCTAGACAAGAGAGATGTTTATGTTATTTCTTATTTGTATTAATTACAGAAGCACATCCTTACTTGCCAGCGAGAGTGTGTGTTCGATGTGGGCTCGTGGCAAATAAAGTTCTTCCACTCTGACATCATTCCCCGTCTCTGACCGGATGTTATTACCAGGGAACAGTACCGAATCCCGTTTCAGAGATAGTGGTCCAGGGCGTCCACTATAACAAGTGGTCCTTCCAGACAGATTGATCCCTGTAATAAAAGCATGGAAGAACAGCGCACCAGGAGAAACCAGGCTCTTCCTGCCCACCTTAGAGGATATGACTTAAGTGACTATCTCCCCCGGAGGGATATAATACTCTTCATCTTTGCCTGACTGCCTCTTTTTCTTGGTCTTTGGTCGCTCTTTGCCATCTTCCTGCTGACCTCTTCTTTTACCACCTACCACCTCTGAAAACACCCCCTGGTGGAAATAGAAAGAATTACATGGTACAAAGTGACAAAACATGATACAGAGATCCTACTATCGTCTTCTTCTAGTTTGTATACAACATCATCTACATCAAAACTGCACTTTATTTTGCTTCTTCTTCATCAGACAGCATAAACAACTTTCTCATTTTGACTCAAATATTGGTTTTGAATGAAAATGATGAAACAATCCTGGGTGTTTATTCAACTTGTGAGCAGGTTTTCTAATCCACCGTACTATTATTATTGACACTAGTACATGTTCGTGCTGCTGGCAAACTAATACACTCAAGAACATATAGCAAAGCTAAAAAGTGAAAAGTAGGTCTTGCCTATATAAATAAACATAAGACAGTTGTGAGACTTTGACATAGTAACATCTGCAGTAATATTTACACCTGTGATGACATCTCACAAGCATTAGCCTTATTTCGAAACCAAGATTGTTTACACAGAGTTTGTAATTGCAGAGAAATGCTCCATTTATTTTGGTCATTTCATTTTTGAGCAGGAAGCTCACCTTTTTTGTTATAGCCTTTAGATGAATAGAGAGTTTTTCAATTAAATACATATTCTTTAAATAATGTTCCCTCTTATAAAAAGTAGGATTATTTAAAAAAAAATTTAAAAAAATGTATTATACCTCTATTATTTAGAAAAAAAACTGTTTTTTTCTGTTGTCTGTTGTATAACATTAGAGATGCTCATGGCAATTCATTTCTTAATCAGCTAAACAGGTCAGTTAAGAAACAGTCAAATATTAAGTTAAATTTGAAAACGGTTTAAAAAAAAATATCCCCATTCCAAAATGTCACATGACAATCTCATTGGCTCACGGAGTTATGATGTCACTACACTTTGATCCTTTGAAGTTTGTCCTTAAACAGGGGTGAGAAACAACAATTTGTAGTTCGTGTCTTCGCAGCATTTGTGTTTGCAGCCTTCACACGTTCAACACAGAAACTTTTGGAAAACTTTTCAGAGTTGTCGTTTACAACCTTCAACATGTATCCAACAAGACACCAACCAAGGCAAAAAGATTACGCCGCTTCTCCTTCCTGTCGTGGCCAGCCAAATGACCTCTTAGCCGTCCAAAGGGCATTACATGACAGTAAGAAGGAAAACTACCATCTCCAGAATAAAATTCAACAGATTGAAGAAGAGAAACTTCAACTGCAGGAGAAGTGTAGACAGATGGAAGCGCAAAATAAGAACCTGGAAGAAAGACAACAACGCCAGCCCGACATAACAATTATTAATGAGGGCTGGGGAATCAAGTTTGGACAAGCACGAGAGCAGATTGTCTTCCTAATTAAGGAAAACAAGCAAAAGAGCGCGGAACTAAAGGAGATGTCCAACCAGCCTAAAGACAGCAAAGCTACTGTTGAGAAGACAGAATGGGATCTCCAATATATGGACCAAAAGAATCGGCTGCTCCAAACAAACTTTGATGAAGCCGTGAAAAAAAACAAAGAAATCCTCCAACAGAAGGAAGAACAGGAGAAAAAGCAAAGAGACATGGAGTACAAACTCAAAGTCACGGAGGAAAAATACAGGATGCTGAAAATAAAGTTGGATGATACACTGCGCCAAAATAAAGACCTTCTTCAAGAGAAAGAGCAACAGCAAGATAGATTGAAAGAAGAGAAACGTATTGTCGAAGACTTTGAGGGTAAAAATCTAAAACTGCAACAGTTTTGTAGTGAACTGAAGGACAAAACAAGTCAACTAGAAGGGGAAAAAGAAAAACTGGACAAACAATGCTCACACATGCAGAAAAGGATGGGTCAAATGGCGAGAAACAACTCCGAGCTCACTAAGGGGATATTGTTGGAATACAACAACTTGAAGCGCAAACACACTGAAATGCAGGTGCAAAAGCAGGAACAAGACAACATACATGACGACCTGCAGCGTACGCTCCAAGATATCCACAGAAGAAATGAAGAGCTACAAGACATGTACAAAGAAGTACAACAGAGAAACGCAGACATGCACAAGGACAAGATAATGCAGGAGGCAACATCCAAAGAGCTCAAGGAAAAGCTTGAAGAAAAACGAGCAACACTGGAAGAGGTGGAGAAAACATGCAAGAAGCTTGAGATACAAAACGCAGAAACCATCGATGAGTTGAGAACCCTCATCCTGGAAAAAAAAGCTCTTGTAGAAAACTGCATGAAAAAGAAGAACAAACGTTTCCGCTGGCCCTGGAGGAGAGACTCTACTGCTTCCTCACCTGGTGTAGCCTTGTCTTGCTCCACCTCTGTTCACCTCCCCAACCAGTCCCGGCAGTTGACTGTCCCCTCCTGAGCCTGGTTCTGCCGGAGGTTTCTGCCCGTTTAAAGGCAGTTTTTCCTCCCCACTGTCGCCTAGTGCGTGCTCAGAGGGGATTGTTGGGGTTTTCTCTCCTCTACCTTGTTTTGTTATTTACTTGTTAACTTTTTGTTCTTACTTCATTTTACCTTGTTTCGTTATTTACTTGTTAACTTTTTGTTCTTACTTCATTTTACCTTGTTTCGTTATTTACTTGTTAACTTTTTGTTCTTACTTTATTTTACCTTGTTTCGTTATTTACTTGTTAACTTTTTGTTCTTACTTCATTTTACCTTGTTTTGTTATTTACTTGTTAACCTTTTGTTCTTACTTCATTTTACCTTGTTTCGTTATTTACTTGTTAACTTTTTGTTCTTACTTCATTTTACCTTGTTTCTTTATTTACTTGTTTAACTTTTTCTTTTTCAACTTATTTATAAAACAATAAACAGTTGAATTTATCCTTTGAGTATTTTTCATCTAATCTTTTCATCTATAACTTTTTCAAACATTCATATCTGTCGTTTATCTTCTTCTTGAAACCTCATAAATGGTGAAGGAAAAATCCTGGAACATGGTTTTCCACCCCCTGGTGAAAATAGAAAGAATTACATGGTACAAAGTGACAAAACATGATACAGATGTAGCCATAGACCTTTTGATTTAAGTTAAAGATTTTGGAGTAATTGTTTCAAAGACATTGATAACAATTAGGGGCCGGTAATGTAGAAGCCTACATGCAGTTTAATTTGAAATGTACGCTTTTATTTTGATAGTGCAGAAAAAACAGGAAGTTGGGCGAGAGGAGAGTGGAGCCACATGGTTTTTTGACCTCACAATCTCTCTTCATCCATTTTGAATTGAGCTTTATAAGTTTTCGTAATTTGGAATTCTGTTGCTGTGTACCTGTTTGGACTTTTGAAGTAAATATTGAGAAACTATCAAGGACTGTTGTTTTGTTTTTTGGATATGAAAAGAGGGACTAAGCGGAGCGTCAAGCTAAGGCTCCATTCGAATGAAACCTACATTTTGGCTAATATAAAATTAATTGTCTTCATTATAAGTATTACAAAAATAAAAAGCAGAAGGGGTTATCATCCAGTAGGTGGATGTATCATCAACTGACTGATATTTTATGAGCTGAGGAACATTTGACAGTACTATAATGCCACAAAAGTTTATAGCCGATACTGTGGGCAGTCTTGAGAAATAAGGCCTGTCAAATGTTCCCTTAAAAATATGATCCTGAATTTGTTCCCTGAAATCACCCCTCATTTCATTAGGAACAAATGTATTATTCTTTTGATGACAGGGATTATGTCAAATGTGACAGACCTACATCTACTTTACATGGAGGAAAAAGGCAGCCAACTCTTGTGAAGCCTTTTCTTTTTTGTTCAAACCAGTTGCCTGTTGTAGTTAACAACATCATCTAGTCAACCCCCGAAATGTTATCACTTCTACGAAATGAAGTGCAGAGCATTTGATTTTCTGCTTGAAGTTCAGCTTACACTGAAAAAAAGGCCATGTTGGATTTACTTGATTCAATAGTGGACATTGGTTGCACACAAACGTTTTGCTTTGGCAGAAACTTAAACAACTGAGTTAAATCAACACAACTTATTCATAGTCAATAAACCTGTGCATTTTGTGTTCATAAAACGTGATTGAAACATGTTCAGATGAAGTAAGTTGAGCTCTTGGAATATTTTAATCCTTCACAATTTTGTCATTTTATTTCAACACTATTCAATAACCTTTACCACAGTACTACTTGATCACTTAAATACTACATGTTGTCTTCATATTACATAATGTTCAACAAAGTCTAGAGTCTGGTTATCATAAAAGTTGAATGGATCTACAACAACTAACATCCTTCTATCTTTATCCTGGTTGCGGGGTAGGTTACGAGGCAGGGTGCACCCTGGACAGCTCACGAGTCAATCACATAGACACAAACAACCATTCGCATTCACATTCATGGTGAATTTAGAATCACTAATCAACCTAAGCTGACTCTAATAACTGCATGACTTTTAACTGTGGGAGGAAACCAGAATACCCAGATAGAAACCAGTGCAAACTAGCCATATTGTGGATTTGAACCCAGGACCATCTTAGTGTGAGGCAACAGCACTAACCACCATGTCACCAATCCAGGGTTGACAAAAGTAGGAAAGCTATGATTTCAAGGCTTGATGCAGAATTTTCTGTACGTTTTTGTCCTTGACAGATTAAACCACAATAAAAAGCAATAGCATACACGTTGTGTGTGTGTAGTTGTCTGCCTCTTATAACTCTAGTGATTTTCCTGCAGTTTGAAATCTCATGTGATCTTGTTAATTTCATGAGTCCAGCAACTAACCACTCTTACTAGATTGTATCATGTCATCTCAACAAGAACAAATTAAGTTGTTGAATTTCGTACAGATCCTACATGATTTAATTACGTTTGAGATAGAAACATGAAAATTTTGTGTTCAAATTACAAGTTAGACTTTTTTAATGTAACAACCACCCAATTTACTTCTTTCGGTATACCAAAAAAAAGTAGAGGCGGCTGTTCGACTTGACTGAGATGGATGCCTTCCTCAAACCACGATCCAAAGCGTACAAGACTGAAATCCTGTGCAGTGTCGCGAGATTTAACATTGCTATATCATTGACTTACTTCACTCGAACATGATATGAACAATTTAATCTACCCGCTCTGCATATTATGTAGTTTCTACGGAGCCTCGCAGGGGACATGGGAGGAAAAAAAATTAAGACGGACTTTTGCGAGATCTCGCAAAACAAACTCGGGATCTCGCAAAAGTTTTAGCCGCATTCTTCGGACAGTCGCCTCTACTTTTTTTTGGTATACCGAAAGAAGTAAATTTTGCGAGATCCCGAGTTAGTTTTGCGAGATCTTGCAAAAGTCCGTCTCAATTTTTTTTTCTCCCATGTCCCCTGCGGGGCTCCGTAAGTTTCTAAACTATATAGTTTGTGGGATTATGATATTATTTTATGCCATGTTAGACCCCTAATTAAAGATTGTGAATTATTATGTAGTTTCAGTTTGCATTATGCTCCTGAACTAGAAGAAGGTGATAATTATTACATTTGGTAAACTGATTTGCATTACATTAGACTGTTGATTTATTGTGAATGAATGATATTGTTTTATGATGCATTATACTGCTGAGTTATAAGAAATACTGTTCGCAGAAAGTCATCGTCTCATTTGTCTGATTAGAAGAGAACAGAGCATACTGCCCCATTTCATCAGGAGCAGATAAACAGGGAGCCAAGGTCGTAGCTTAGGCGCTGTGTGAGAAAGAATGTTTAGGCTCTGATGATTAGGAGGGGGCCACTAGAGGCTATAAGAGTTTGATCAAGGCTCCACCATTTTGAGATCTGATGCTGTCTGTGTATGGTGTCCATCTCCCACGCGTGCGTTCATTAAATCATCGTTTGACTTGACCCGGCCGGACCAGTGTGGTTATTTTGGGTTTTCCTCCTGTATCCATTCCCAATATTTGAATCCGTAACAGTTTTGGGGGCTCGTCCTGTGGTATTGGGATGGAAGTTTTGGAGGCTTGGACGGTCCGAGGTGGTCAGACGGGCAGACATTATCCGGCAATCGAACTGAGTGGACAGGCGCCTTTATAAAAGAGGTAGGCACAGGCCTGTTGATTTTATCCGAAGTGTGCTGAATTGGACGATAAAATTAAATGTCTATTCAGTAAAAGTTGCCGGTGAGTGTCTGTTTTGATTTTGATGAAAAATCTCATGAGTTTTGAAACTTGAAATAAGCTTAAAGGTAAAAATACTGAGTTAGAGTCTCAGGTAAAGGTAAAAATACTGAGTTAGAGTCTCAGGTAAAGGTAAAAATACTGAGTTAGAGTCTCAGGTAAAGGTAATAATACTGAGTTAGAGTCTCAGGTAGATGGATAGGGAATTGGTCAGTTTGGGAGTTAGAGTCTCCATTGGTCTAAAGATTGCATCTGTGTTGGTCATGTTGCGAGTTAGAGTCTCCATTGTCCATAACGTTGCATCTGCCTCAGTCATACTCTTGTTTTTGGGTGTTGTCTGTTGTTTAAAAGTATTATAAATTTTGTTAGAACGGTGGTTAGAGTCCACTAAGAGGCGCATAGCCCGGAGGTTACGCTCCCTCCTGGCCGCGGACGCGCGACCTTGACCTGTCGGCGAACAGGGTTAGTTCAGTTGGCTTGACTGTGGGGTACAGGGCATCCTGGAACAAGCTAGGAGTTAGAGTCTCCTTATCTGCGCTTTTTTGGGCACTGTAAATTGACTTAGGGATTTTAGAGATGAGGCCAGATACAGTTAGAGTCTGATACTGGTTAATTGATTACAAAAAAGTTGGACTTTCTTCGGTTGGACCCGTTATCTTAAATTTGTCAAAATTGTGTAGGCGCTAAAACTTTCAGGCCTGAGAGTGATTGTAAATATAAGACGTCTTTGTAAAATAATAGAGAGTTGAGTGTGAAACGAGGCTGTGTGTGACGACAGCGCGCTGCGAGCTATTTTTAGATAGTGTGTGAACATGCAAATGAGGTGGCTGCTGTGAAGCCCACAGAGGACTTCCTGTTTAGCGTGTTATTGAGTTTTATATACGTATGATTTGCAAACAATGATACATGCCTGTAATTAAAACGCTGATTTTGCTGATTATAATATTACAAATAAAGTTTTGAATGACTACGGTGAATGTTTAATGTTTGGCTGAGTTTTGATATGGGAGAGACGGCTTCGCAGCTGCTGGGGGTAAGTGACCGGAAACTTGCATGCCCATAAAAGGCAACTGCCTGACTGTGTGAACTATGCACCAAGAGAGAGAGTAAAATCTAGGTGGATGAATTAAATGGATGTTGTAAGAAAAATAGTAAATGAATGTTTTAGTCTTTTAATACAGGTGGATTTCTCTCAACCAGGAGACCTGAGTACAGCAGCAAAAGGATAGATTAATAAAATTGGGACGACACACATGCCAAGCTCTGGCTCAAAATTTTACAGGTTGACCTATCACTTTGTCCCCACCCGAAAAAGAAGCTTAAAGGACATCTTCTCCTCCAGGTATCGGCTACCATCACTGGAAATTTTCAGGCAAGTTTTTCACTGAATTGTTTTTGGCACCATGTGTCCCTGAATCTCACAAGCAAGCTCTAATTCCTGGCTGAAGACATGGAATGCTGTTATTTAAGGTGGGAAATCAAAATTTGGGAAACAAAATTAAAAACATACACAATTAGAGAAATGCCTTGTTTGAGAAAAAAGTTAAAATAACCCACCCACAAACGCACATACACGCAATGAAGAAACAGCTTACATTCATGAACACGTGAAGATTTTCCAGCAAGTTTAAAGCAGCGAAACTTAACATACACCTGATGTTAAATGATAAAGTCTATCCACTACTAACAATTAAACTCTCTGGGTTGCAGGACAACAACTTGACTTCAAAATGACAGACACTGGTAAATCACAAACCAGTGATGAAATAATAAATTTAGTGGTTAAAAGAGTCGAATTGTGACATGTTTTTTTTTTTTCCTGATTGAATAATACAAGAGATTACTGAATGAAATAAAATTCCTTTTTTGAATTGTTAAACATGATCTTAAGAATTTTAACGTGTACCTGTGTTGTCCTGTCAACTTGGTGGGTTATGAGTTGATTATATAGTGAGAAAAAACAAAAAAAAGGGGGGGAGAAGGCTGACACAGGGCCTGGCCCCTCTCTGAATAACACAGCCAAAACAACATTATTTTCAAACAACATCATTTTCCTGTTCGTCTGTTTTTGTTTTGTTTTTGTTTTTTCTCTTTATGCTTAATTACAGGCTGCTTTGTCGGCCCGGAAAGCCGAGGCTGACCTGGACTCCTGCTCTCCCCTCTACCATCTTTGCTCTCCCTTCTACCATCTTTGATGTGACCCTGACCAAATGCTACAGCAGCTGGACTCACAACAACAGCCTGAGAATGTCAACAGTGCTGCAGGAAAGAGATCTCATGCAGCGGAGACGGAGAACGTTAAATCCAAGGCCCGTTTCACTACACGGGGGAGATTTCCAAACAGCTTAAGCTGACAGAGCTGTGACGAGACGCCTATTAAGCCCGGATGAAAAGTGAGGCCGAGCAAAAGAATGCTGACCTTAACAACTCTGCATTAAAACTGTGCAGGACAGTGATGGACCAACACGGAGGATCGGGCAGCAAAAAGGGCGTGCCAGAGACACGAGGAGTAACTGAGGTCAGAAGGCACCTCAGATTGGACAAAAGCAGCAGAAGAACATAAGCTGAAGGCACAGGTGTCGGGGCTCGGTCAGGAGCTGACCTCTGAGAAGAGCCGAACAGCAGAGCTGCAGAAGGCCGTGGAGCAAAGCAAGGAAAACATCAATAAACTTCAATCTGACGTGTACGGAAAAGACTCTGAGGTTTCTGCCCTCAGTGAGAGCTCAAGACATCAGAGCAGAAACTGAGCATGGCTCAGGAGGAGCTGGCTGCTAATCGAACCCATCAGTCAGGCTTGGAGTCCCAGATACAGGACTTAAAATCAGGCCGGAGCTTGCTGGAGCAGGAGGTTGCCAAACCTGACGAGAAGCTCCAACACAGGAGCAAACCCTGAAAGACCTACAGAAGCAAAAAGGGTCAAGTTAAGGAGGAGCTGGACAAGGAGAAGATGCAGGACACTGGAGAAAAGGACTGCCTCAATTGGGGCCAGAACCAGTATGGAGAGAACTTTGGGCAGCAGCACCAATGGACCCAAACGGACTGAAAAGGGGGAGGGCAGGACCCCAGAGCACGCTTCAGGCCATGGTTTACCCAGAACACCAGAACAGGAAAGTGATGAACACAAACACACACACACAAACACACACATCTACATACACTGACTCAGAATCAAGAGAAACACACATATGAACACATATGCACTTGTTGATTGACTGAGAAATGACACACACGCACGCACACAAATCAAAATGCTGATTCAATTCACGGAGAAGTGATCCACACATACACACACACACATACACATGTTTGTGCAATGAAGAGTGATACACACACGCTGATGCAATGAAGAATGCTTTACTAACAAATGCTATGCTGATACGCAAAATGCTGCACACAAACGTCCAAATACAGAATTTGTTACAACAACAAGAAGCCATTGATTGTTAATTGGTTAAATGCATTTCATGTCACCCAGAGGGCATTTGTGTAGATTTAGGGGACAGGGTCTAGAGCAGTTTGGTTATGAAAACAATGTCTGTGAGTGATGTCTGTTTATGGCTCAAGGCCTCAACTGAATTGTTTACTGTGCTTCACACAGCCTGATAAGGAGCAGTGGTACAGAGTGAAAATGATGAATTAACGGTGTGAGCCTTACTTCGGAGCACCACATTTTTGTGATTGAGATTTAATTGAAGGAGGAACACACTAAAAATAATAATAAAAATAAAAATAATAACAATAATAAAATATAAAATAAAAAGAAGAAAAGGGGGCCAGCCCTTGGATTTACGTAAGCATCACACATGTATTTAACACAATTGCCTCAGGCTTTAAAGATCTGTACAAAATTCAACAGGAAATCATAGCTTCCCTGTATTTCCTACATTGTTGGCATGCTGGTGAGTGCTGTTGCTCCACAGTAAGAAGGTCCTGGGTGCAAGTCCACAGTCTGGCTAGTTTGCAGTAGTCTCTCTCTGGGTATTCTGGTTTCCTGCCACAGTGAAAAGTCATGAAGCTATTAGAGTTAGGTTAATTGATGATTCTAAATTATCCGTGAATGTAAGTGTAAATGGTTGTTTGTTTCTAGGTGATAGACTGGTGACCTGTTCGGGGTGCACCCTGCCTGGTAACGTATCACTTTAGAGTTATTTCCCAGCCCTCGTGCAATTAGGATAAAGATAGGAGGATGGTAGTTGGTGTAGACCCATTCAATTTTTATGGTAATCAGAATTTAGACTTTGTTGAACCGTAGGCAATATGAAGACAACATGTAGTATTTAAGGGACCGAGTAGAATTTGGATAAAAGTTATTGAATAGTGTTGAAATAAAATGACAGAATTGTGAAGGATTAAAATATTCCAGGAGCTCAACTTACTCCATCTGAACATGTCTTAATCGTGTAATATGAACTCAAAATGCACAGGTTTACTGAATATGAAAAGGTTGTGTTGATTTAACTCAGTTTCTACCAAAGCAAAACATTTGTGTGCAACCAGTGTCCACTATTGACTGAAATAAGTCCAACATGTTTTTGTCAGTGCAAAAAGAAGTTACGGCACCTGTATGCTTACACAATATTGTCCCGAGACGGAGAAAAACTTTCTGGTGAAGTTTTGGTTGATTTTGGGTTTTGCTTAACACTAGGTTGATTTTATCAGTGAGGTTTGGATTGTTTTCTTTCTCTAAGAGAGAGAAAGATGGTTTTATGCTTGGACATGTTTCCAACGGGCCCCAGTATTTGTTATTATATGAGTATTTTATTGGTTACGTTTGTCTTTGCTTTTGTTACAGTGGACTGAAATAAGAACATCTGAGAGGAGTGATCCACCGGTGGTGATATTTTGGTATTTTGTGAGTTCCTGATTTAACAAATCAGCTCTTTAATCCAGGCCTGAGAGATTGAACTTTAAAGCGCTATAAAACATGATTACTAGAAACAGTCGCAAAGTATTTTTCTCCATAATTATAATGGGCTTGGGAGAAATTCACTTATATGGGACATTGATCACATGAGAAGTCCTGAGCCTAAAAGGATTGCAGCGAGTCAATCCAGTCCAAAAAAACAAGGAACTGTTTTCCTTTAAAATGATGACGTCATCTTGCTGGTGATGGAGCCTCGAATAGGTTGCGTGTGAGACTCCATTATCAGCAATATCTGGTATGAATGTGTGTGAATGTATGCATGTGACTGGACTGTGATGGACTGACGACTAAATGTTTAAACTGACTTGACACTGAGACAAAAACGATACCGACTTTAGGATTAGTACATGTCTACAAACAATTCACCCAGCTTGTAAAAGAAGGGTGGATGTTTTGTCTCGCTTTGTTTTGTTTTTGCAGGAGTAGGAGGACAGAGACTAGGGGGGGAGGCTGTAGCTTCACATGAGTGTGAACTGCAGACTTAACCCTTTGGTTGCTAATTTTGAGCTACTGATGTTTCCATCAAGAAAATTGTGTTTTATTAGCTGTGTTTCGATTAATGCAGCACATTATATTGTTGGGAATGTTAAATGCTAAAGTGAAGAGAAGCTTTGATTTCACTCATGACTGAACATGTTATTATTAACCATAGCGGGCCACTGTAAAAAGTCAATCAATTTTGATAGAAAAAGCAAGAAAAAACTCTATTGATACCTACACAGCAAATCCAGCATGTCCAAATTAACACTGTCAGATTTGATTTCAACACTTTTAAAGTGTCTATATGGGTCCATACCAGAGAGTGTTAATTTGACTCTTTTTGGAGAGTTGGTATGTTAACTCTGATTTAGTGTTGAACACCAAATCTCTCTGGAGTTGATAATTTGGCACTTGGTGTTAAGAGTTTATATATTAACTCTCAAAGAGTATTTTAGTTTAACTACGTAAGAGTTATCTTCTAATTAATTCTAAAAAGCGGGAATTTTACTGTTCTGAACTTCTAGAAATTTCTTTTGGAAATAAACATTTACTAAAAAGACGCAATGGTTTTTGAAAAACATTTATTCTGAATTGTGCACCACAATTTCAAAACATTTTCTGAAAGATGTAACAGTGTACATGTTCTCACTTTCATTAGAATTTCGTTTATCAAAAGGTCTGACATAGGTGAGCTGGTAAATGCAAATAACAGCATTCTCATCACTTATTTCAATAAATACAAAATACAATATGCATGTCCTTCATTCATCACTTTGTGGAACTTCAACGCACTTCTGCTCTCCCCCATATTCCATCTTCACAAGCATATCCTATGTGGAGATTGAATAAAAATTAGTTGACACTAATTAATGGCACAAATCAATTGCAGCACAGTAAAAAAAAGAAAAGAAAAGAAAAAAAAAAAAGGAATCCTTTTTGAGCCATTACTTGTGTAAAGTATTTTCCCAAAAGACAAGGACACAGGCAACAGGCAATACTGAACTAAATGTAAAACCTCAACCTTTTTCATTTTTACCTAAAACCGTGTGAACAAAACTCTGGAGGGATCTAAGTGCTAACGTAGAACCCAGTCAGGACGTCTGCTACTGCTGTTTGCTCGTTTTTATGGGAGATCATTTTCAGGCTTCAAGTAGCACCATTATATCAACATTTCACATTCTAGACATTGTTTTAAGTGTATTTGACCAAGAAATTTGACTGAAAATTCACATGCAAGCTTTTTTTTCAAGGCTGTGGTATTTGCCCGCAAACAATACCTTTCAGCTAGCTAAAACAGAATATTATGCTATCAGCGAGCAACATGGCTAATGCCTTTCACACAGCTTTGTCTCAACTCCAAAGAGCCACAGAAGTAAAAGCTAATAATAATAATTGAAACAATCTTTGAAAACATGACTTACCAAGCATGGCAAACAACTCAAATATGTAGAGCAAAATGTTTTGAAACGGCTTCACTTCAGCTTCGATTGGAGCCGTGCTGGGGGCGGAGTCTGTGAATTTACTCTATTGGTGTCATGACACCTGAAGATTTGAAATAGAAACACTCATTTTTAACACTCGATTTTAACTACTATCATTTTACACCTCAGAGTTACATTAAAAGAATGTGACTCTACTTAGAGTAAAATTAACTCTAAGACTACTAACACCAAAACATTTAACACTTTTGAATTTGCTGTGTATGAATAACAGGGGAATGATAGACTTGTCACATTCAAAATAGAGATATGTAATGACAAACCTTGGTCCACGTCATTTAGGTTCTCCATTGAAATAGTCAATAATTTAGAAAAGTAAGATAGAACCGACAGGGGCATGTGGTGCTGCACAAGAACAAGAGCAAAATAAAGAAAAATTATTGTGTTTAGCTTTGATAAATTAAAATTAAAATGTACCATTACACTCAGAGGATCAATATGAAATTCAATATATGCTAATTTTGTATGAAGTACATGACTGATAGCTGTTCTGTCCTGAGCTTTTGTTTTTACAGCGCCCACTTGACCACACCAACAGTTTCTCGCCACCAAAAGCGGGTACTTGCAAAGAATAGGGAGGAATATCATCAGAAGTGGGAAAGGTAAGCCCCGATGGGGGTGATAATGTAACACACCCAAAGAAAGATTTTAGGTCTGACCAACCGTCTCAGTCGTGGGCAAAACGATGACAGTCAATAACATTCTAAAAGATAATTTAGTGACAAAAAATATCAAGAGATAAAAGATAAAACAGTCCAGTGTCCCATTCATGAATCAAATAAAAACACACAGTCCCAAGGCCAGAGCCAGCTATGCCACACGGCCAGTTGCACTCCACATGTTGCCTTTAACAGGGGTAGAACTTGTCCTTGGAGACCCACCACCCTGCAAGCATATAGCCAGTGATCACTCCAACCTGTGCAACTATGCTGCCTTTAGGCTGTGGCATATAATAGGCCCTGGCCTGCACAGAGAGACAAAATGACACCTTCAGTATAAAATTCATAGCGCAAAACCCATCCATCCCAAACATATCAGATTATCACATTACATTCATGCACAGAGAGACAAAATGACACAGCAGTGTTTGTAGTGTGGGCTATAAGTAGACCAGTGTATCAGTGCAATCAAGTACACCTGCCTCTAATTAGTCCAACCCCATTCCAGCCATTGGCTAACCAAAAATGTGACACACGCACAAAAAACCACTCCCAACCCAGTGCAACTTCACACAATAATATGGAGCTGAATTAACACAGGCACACTAGTCTACCATGTTACAATAACACCATTAATTTCACGTATGGTCAAATTCTTAAAACTTGACCCCAAACATGAAAAATTCTTCAAACATTTAGAGACAGAGTGGAGTTCTAGATAAACATAATGCAACAAACCACATAAGGATGGAGCGTTGGAATCAATAAGATGGTGAAATAACACGCAGGAAAAATGTTGATCATGTTGATTATGTTTATTCCAGTGTGCAGGGATTGGCTAATCTGACCAGGAAATGTTATAAAATGGATTGTCGGAACAATCAGCGTTAAAGTCATCTTTGACAGTCCAGACTAAGATGGCGTTGGACATCTTCAGGGCGGAAAAGGGTTGGTGTGACCAAGGTGTGGTTTGGCTTGTTGTATGTATATTTTATAATGATACAGCTCTGGATGGACCAGTTACCAGGGCATGGAAGGAGGACAGACTCATTAAATGAGGAGAAGGAATTTTCTGGGATTGGAGATCCTGTGGGTGAGTGGTTGACTAAAAGCATGCATAAAATAAAAGCTATTTTTTGTTATTGATTGGTAATAGATTGATAATTGGCCACATTCACAGTTGTATTGACTTGTAGTGGATGTAGTCTACTTCATGTTTAAGCACTCTAATTAACAGATTGAAAATAGTGACATTAAAGGAAGAATATGCAGCACCACCCTGTCAGATGCCAGTGCCGGTGGGGCTCAGTGATGAATCAGGTGAGCTTCATGGCTGAATCAAAACATAGAGGCCCCTGCTGTGGTCAGTAAGGGATAAAAAGGGTGTGTTTTACTGTTATTTTAGCATCAGCATTATTGTTACATCAGAATCATATAACAAGCATTGCATTGAACATTTATTGAAGCTATTGACATATTAACATTTGTATTACAGTGATTGTTATAACCCCATGTTAATCTTCTATCTACAGGTGTCAAAAGTAGTCAACAAGTTCATGTTGAAGTGAAGTTCATAATAATACAGGTTTTGTTTGTAGACGTTTGTGAAGACGCAGGCTCTGGGCGGAGCCAGGTGTTGAACAGATCTAACATGACAATTAAATTGATTTCATTCCCTAACACAGAATAACAAGACTGGAGCAACGACACTGGATAGGAGAAAGTCTGATACTTTCTAAGATATGAGGTCACTAACCTTTTCTTTTAATTTTCTAGCTTAATTGAATGGACACATGTTAGAATTAGAAATGGCTAATTTGTTTTTTATGTCTTTTATTAGAATGAGTGGTTTTAATCATTTTTATATATATCTTGCAAATGTGCTTATAATGAGTTGGCACTCGGTCTTTTGAAGGTCATAAGCTTCGTTCGGCGATAGTCCGGACTGATAAAGTGTAAGAAATGCCTTGAGTGCAGCAGGCTAAATGCAAACACGCTTACACACACATACACTAAATTAGGATAAGTCCTTGGGACATTCTGAATGTTCTAAACCAATTCTGAATCACCAAAAGATCAGTAGACAGCAACATTAGATTGTTAGAGTTAGGAAGAGAGGTGTTTTGGTTTTCTGTCTCTTACAGAGAAAGGAACAGACACCAGACGAGGTCACAGATATACGAGGATCCTTGGCAGCAGAGACAGACACGGTGACTGCGGAAACATCAACTGGGTTCAAGTGTCATGGCATTTTGGGCTCCAGTTAGTCACCTAAAAAGGATGGATCCCATAAACACAGCAATAACCACGAAGGGGTTGACGGAAATCCAGGAACACCACACCAACGACGTTCGAGAGGCTGTTGGTCATAAGGAGAACACCTTTCTGTTCCTTTTCCTGGGGAACACAGCTGTGATCCCAGAATACACAGATCATTGTTTGAAATCGGGGCAGAATAATCCCCTGATCTGTGCAACGACTGAAGGGTTGTCTAACCCCTGAGGTTGAAGGAAACAAGAGCAGAGGATACCCGACTGGAAGACACTGGTGCCTACAGCAATAAAATAAAGGTTAAAAGCTCCTCGGACAGAGGTTCTAGTCTGAGTACGTTTGGAGGGTATAAGGTAGCACTGAAATAAAGCTGTGGGAGAACTGGGGAGTGATGGGAGTATCATCTGTACCTACTGTTGTTGTTGTAATAAAAGTTTTTCTTGCATCTGAACTGCGTAAACACAGAGGTCATCTCACATATGGTTCACCCAACAGGGGGACAAAAGGCCTCAGGAGTAAGGAGAAATGAACCCGGCAACACTGGATTGCAGGGTGTAAGTGAGCTCTTTAAGTCTAAAGAGCTCAACAGGGGGAATTGTGGGATTATGATATTATTTTATGCCATGTTAGACCCCTAATTAAAGATTGTGAATTATTATGTAGTTTCAGTTTGCATTATGCTCCTGAACTAGAAGAAGGTGATAATTATTACATTTGGTAAACTGATTTGCATTACATTAGACTGTTGATTTATTGTGAATGAATGATATTGTTTTATGATGCATTATACTGCTGAGTTATAAGAAATACTGTTCGCAGAAAGTCATCGTCTCATTTGTCTGATTAGAAGAGAACAGAGCATACTGCCCCATTTCATCAGGAGCAGATAAACAGGGAGCCAAGGTCGTAGCTTAGGCGCTGTGTGAGAAAGAATGTTTAGGCTCTGATGATTAGGAGGGGGCCACTAGAGGCTATAAGAGTTTGATCAAGGCTCCACCATTTTGAGATCTGATGCTGTCTGTGTATGGTGTCCATCTCCCACGCGTGTGTTCATTAAATCATCGTTTGACTTGACCCGGCCGGACCAGTGTGGTTATTTTGGGTTTTCCTCCTGTATCCATTCCCAATATTTGAATCCGTAACAAGTTACACTTAACTTTAAACCATGAGGCAACTGTGTTAAATACACGCAAGATGCTTACATAAATCCAAGAGCTGGCCAATCCCCAGTGAAGCCTTTGCCTTTAGATGACTTTTGGCTTCCCTTTTTAATGATGACATAGGCCAAAGTTATTTTTTATGATGACAAAGTAAACATGTGACACTACTGCATGGCAATAAAGGTTTATAGCCTATACTATGAGCAGTATCTTTCTCAGGAAATGATACTGCTGTAGAACTTGAACAGTCACAGCAGATTTGGGACCAGAGACAAGCAGACTGACAACCAGTTTTGACAAACATTTGGGCAGTTCCATCCAAGACCTAATTTCTGAAAACATGTCTGGAAAAATGCAAAAAGATATCCTCTGTGACATGTGTACAGAAGAGGACAGGAAACCAGCAAAGAAGACGTGCATGAAGTGTGAGATCTCCATGTGTGTCCAGCACCTCTAGGCCCACCTGACCACACCTGTGTTACTGCAGACTCATCCTCTGACTGAACCCATGGATTTATGTGGGAACACCAAATGTTCTCAGCACGGCAAGCTCCTGGAGTACTACTGCTTGGACGATATGACCTGGAGAATCAGTTTATTTAAAGGCTACAATCACTACAATAAATCCACCTCAACATCTCGCTCGTAAAAGGAAACACAGACTAACTTTGATATTGATCAAGAGAAGCTGAACCAGGTAAGACACAACTACAAATAGATTCAATATCATCTGTGGCTTTAGGTACAGATGCTTTTGCTGATGCAAACAACCACATCGCCAACACCTCCTGTTAGTTTTGATTCACACTGTTCTTGGATCTACTGTCAGCTGTGAAAAATGTGCACACTGAGCATGGAAATGTTGGGTGTAGGTACAGTAAGGACAGTGTGGAGACCTTTCTTTTGGCTTGGTGCTGGGGTGTGACGTTCCTGGGGCTGGTGTTAACCCAGGCTGGTGCAGAGTACTGCTGGTCTTACCACCCTTGCAGTCATAGCAACAGGTTGAATAGGAACACAATAGGTTGAATGCCTATTGGCATTCAACCTATTGTGTTCCTGTTTCTCTTTATACTTTAAACTTTTTTTCTAGCTTATTATTCTAGTTGCTCCGTTTTTATGCAATTTTCACCATTCAAATTTTAAACAGTTCTGCTATTTCTGCTAATGCCAGCTATACCTTTTGGTGCTCATAACTTTTATGCTTTTTAAAATTTGAACGACCTGTATAGAAAGCTTTTGAAAGATAAAATTGTCTGCTTCGTGAAGCTGAACTTAATAAATATTACATAAATAATCAGTGGTTAAAACCTGTATTGTATTTTCAGCTATTTGTGATGGTTTCTTGGCTGCTTCGCAACACTATCAGCATGGAAATCATCACTGCCTAGAATAGATATGAAAACACCTTAGTTTGATTTTGTGTGCTGAATTAATGTGTGGGTAATGGTAATAGAGGTGTATCATTATAAATAAAAAAAACACTCCCACCTGCTCCAGAAAACAAAAAACAAAACAAACAAACTTTTCAGTATGATGTAGGACATGTTGGACATGTTTATGTTAAAACTGTTGCAGGGTTTTCAAGAAATGAAACAGTGACTGTGCTTATGAATACTGTGGTGATGGCAAATTTATTATTTTAATTCAATTAATTAAATTTAAAACACCGAAAAACTATGTGTTTATTCAGTAATAATTATATTTAATTTGCCACATTTTACCAATTATCTAATGATGTTTTTGTTTAATCCATTTTGGCACTCCATAGATTTCCGCTGGTTTCTCCTTTTGATAACGTCTCGGACTTTGGAGAAAATCCTTTCATACAAATATAAATACATGCACCTCTGAATGATACCCATGAACCAGGTGTCATTGCTGTGCCCCTGTTGCTTCTCACACAATAACACTTCACCTTGGAATAAAAAGCACCCTAAGTAAAAACTAGTTCGTACACTAACATGCAGTTTTTGCAGGGATCCAATCCACTTCATATGCGTTCAGAAATCTCGCCAACACTTGAACCTCTTTCGAAACTAGCGAGCCTTCCCACGTCATCGTTGACGTCACTCACCCACAACGAAGCAAGCCTCCACACGCACATCCAAAGACTTCATGGATCTCTCGACACACCCTCCGAGGCTTCAGCACAGGGTCCCAGTCTGAGTGGAGTGTTTTTTCCTCCTCCTCTCACGTCATGTTGTGTATTTTCGTTGTGTTTTTTTCCTATCAGCCTACCTCTCTGACATGTCTCCCTAATGTGATGTTTGTTTACAGTATGTTTGGTCAGAGGGTTCCTTTGTAAGTGCGCGTGCGCCATCTAGCGTGCTGCCTGCTGTAACCCATAATTTCCTTCGGGATTAATAAAGTATTTCTGATTCGGATTCTGATTCTGATACTCGTTGGCACCCCCTATATTAAGTATGAGGTGCCTGATAGTTTCATGACAAATGAAACCTAAGTTCAACCATTATAAAACAGCTGCAGTCACGCTGGTCTGACCCCACCCCTTCAGTGTGAATCAGAGAGTCAACAGAAAATCTTTGTGGAGTGCTTTGGAGACAGAAGGAAAATTCGAGGACTTGAAAGACTTGAACTTGAATAATTTTTAACTTATCTAAACGGGACATCCTGCTTTAAAAAATGTCTGAAAACATCAAGATGGATTTACAAACTATTCTCTGTGACATGTGTATAGAGGACAGGAAACCAGCAAAAAAGACGTGCATGAAGTGTGAGATCTCCATGTGTGTCCAGCACCTCCAGGCCCACCTGACCACACCTGTGTTACTGCAGACTCATCCTCTGACTGAACCCATGGATTTATGTGGGAACACCAAATGTTCTCAGCACGGCAAGCTCCTGGAGTACTACTGCTTGGACGACATGACCTGTGTGTGTGTTTCCTGCGCCATTGAGGACCAGCACCGCCTACACAATATGAAGACCTTCTCCACAGCCCACAAAGAGCTCCTGGAGAAGCTGAAAGCTGAGCAGCTGATCTTACAGGAGAAAACAGACGATGAGGATGTGAGTCTGGAAAAGTGGGAGAAGAGTGAAAGAGAGAAGCTGGGTCGCTGCAGTGTGCGTCTGATTGAGGCTGTGACTAAGCTGCGTGACATCTCTCTGACCAGCGTCCAGAGCTCAGTCTCTGCTCGTATGGTGTCCCTGAAAACCAGCAAGAGCAGCCTGGAAGCAGCACAGAAGGAGAAGGACACCTTCAGATTCCTGCAGATGTATTCTCAGGTGCATCAGGATGTGGAGAAGGCCAAAGCTGTGGATCTGAGAAAAGGGCTGGAGCCGGGCAGCCATCGGGACAAACTGGTTGAGGAGATGAGACAGAATGGGGAGAAGATGGTGAAGCAAGCGTCTCAGTTCTGGGGATCATTGCTGACTCTGGTTGATCCTGAACACCACCAGGAGCTTGTTCCCACTGGTTCAGACCTGATCTTTGAGCCACAGTCTCTGGGTCCTGGCATGTCGCTGTCCACTGACAACAGGAAGGTTTTCCACAGTCAGTGGATGAAATTTTGTTCTTCCTTCCTATTCTTCATTAAGAGTACACTTCCTGTTCCTGACTTTAAGAGATGGGTGATCAGCATTTCCAAAGACTGTGACTGGACCATCGGTTTATGTGATGACACTTATGCAGCCAGTATGAAGGATGGAAATGTCTATGGTCTACGCAGCCAAGGTAACCAGCTCATCTCTCTCACAACAAAGTGGCCAGTGGTTTCCCAACAAGTGATCAACACTGCAGATGGAAATGTGGAACCACAGATGACCAGACCACATGTAG
Organism: Neolamprologus brichardi; assembly: GCF_056152115.1. NCBI lineage: Eukaryota > Metazoa > Chordata > Actinopteri > Cichliformes > Cichlidae > Neolamprologus > Neolamprologus brichardi. The sequence goes on along the minus strand of NC_142106.1, from coordinate 32,299,162 downwards.
TGGAAGTTGTGTGGAGCTTTCCAGACTCATTATCATTCTTCAGCAGGATCGGGCAGCACCAGAGAATAAACTTACTCACAGTAACAATCAGCTCTACCAGCTCAGACCTCAAGCCTTTTGTTTGTCTCCAGGGTTTAGAAAAGGAAGCGACAAATGTATCGATCTTTGGGTCAAGTGCAAGTGCATTTATGTTTGGACAAGTTCAGCAACAATATCAGAATCAGTGGAAATGCTCCTGTGGGAAGATTTATGGTGAGTCTACTGATGGATACCATTATGGAGGGTCTGTTTATCCCACGTATTCCAAATCAACCTGCTCTTGTGGAAAGATTATTGGTGCGGCACGAATAACAGCGGTGCTTTGTGAACTTCTGTAACTAATGCTCATGCTGTTGTCCAAAACCCACATCACCACATTTCTTATTAACCATGTAAGTTTTAGTTCCTCTTAAAATGCTGATTATCTGTAAATGAACATGTGGTGCTGGCTGTGCAAAAGTCTCTCTACTGCTAAAACTTGCAAAAGTAGTCTAAAGTAGGCTTTGTCATCATAAATGGTGCAAATTCAACACTCTTGTGCTAAATTATGGCTGGTGTATTGCTGCTTAAATATAATCGATAGCTTACTCTGTATTTGTGACATTGAGAATGTTTCTTGTTAGTTAAACCGAACTGCAAACATTACAAGGGAGCTTCAGTAAAACTTGTCTGACCAGTCTTTCAGTGTGTTGTTTAGCAGTGGTGAGATATTTTCCAGAGAGCTGAAACTGTTGTGGAGTGTTCCTGAGCAGGCTGAAGACTTTCACCAGAAACAGGCAAAAATAAATAAATCAAAGATGAAAAACTCAAGGATTCGTCAGATTTCAAGCAATCCTCAGTTTCATTAAAAGAGAGCATCAAGGACTGCATTCATGGAGGCATTCCTGCTGGGAAAACATGTCTAACAACATACAAACAAAAAGGAGAAGAACAGAGCCACAAACTGTTCTCCGTGACATGTGTGGAGAGGATAAAAGGAAGCCAGCAAAGAAGACGTGCATGAAGTGCCAGATCTCACACCTGTGTTACTGCAGTGTATCTTTTAGTTACAACAGGTTTCTGTCCCACGGGCTGTGGCTGGGCAGAGAGCAACTCCCACTATGTTTTCCCAGGAAGCTCCTGGCGCTGGCCCTGAGTTTCATCCTTCTGAGCATACAAAGGTTATACCTAAACACACAAATCTAAATATGAGGATAAACTAGAATTTTCCATAAGAAATGTGAGTTTTTGAAATATAAAAGCTGCCTTTTTTCATTTTGTCATTCTGTTCTGGGGCTTGAATATAATGTAGTTTTCTTATCCAGCCTTCCTTTTTAAAGTGTTTGTCTCCATCTGCTGGTATTGAATGTGTTACTGCTTCACAGCTGGGGTAGTCGACATGTTTTTGTATCAAAGTAACCTTTCAGCATGCTTCAAGATCACCCCTGAACATCCTCTGGGCCCTGCTTACAGGCTTTATCAATGCAGGCACTTTGGCTAATTATGTGTCTTCCATACTGGATCGTGTGCATTTATCCCTGTGCAGGTTTGATGGGAGGAGGCTAAGATACTGATGTAAGTAAACAGAAATATTTAGCTTCATGTGTACACACTGTAAATGATCTAATCAATAATAAAGTCTTTGGAGTTTGAAGTTGTGGAAGGTTTTTATTAACTGGATGAGATGTAACGTGACTTTTGAAATATAAAAACTGCCTTTTTTAAATCTTCACTCAAATATGACAAAGAAAAAATAACAGTTTACATAAGAACAATTTGAAATGAACTGTGTGAAACTAAATCCTGTTAAATACTCACACTGAAGGACTTCTGAAGCTAACATGAAGAAATCAATTTATTTAAAGGCTTTAATCATTACAGTAAATCCACTTGAAGCTCTCATTTGTAAAAGGAAACACAAACAAACTTTGGTATTGATCAGGAGCAGCTGAACCAGGTAAGACAAAAGTACAAATAGACAGATCATTTATAGAAAGTATAACTCATTAAAGTGCAAAACTTTAGCAAAGGAATGACAGGTTTTCTAAAAAACAAGTCGATGTTATAATTTTGTTACAGCAATTGCAGAAACATTTAGGATGTATAAATAATTTAAGACATTTACGATAATTTTATATGTCAGTGACAAAGGCTTTTAGGAGTTTGCACTGGAATGATGAGAGAGCAGGCCTGCAGAGGTAGCCTGCATCTTACTACCTGGAAACACACTCAGACCTGGAATATTCAGAGTGTGATGAGACCCAGAGTCTGTGCTGGAAAATACTTCTGTTATAGAGAGTGGAACTTACACAGCTAGAGCTGCGCTGAAGGTTAACATCATACTACCTGAACGAGTATCAAAATATGATGTTTTTAAGTAATAAAACGTCTGCTCGCTTCAGTTTACACCAGACTAACAGACAAATGGCATGTGGGAGTCAAACCGGCGCCGCTTCTTTCTTTGCAAAGCCGGGCGTTCAGCTGTCGTTCCCGAAGACGGTGTTGAGCTGCTGGGTGACTCTGATGAAGGTCGTCCTGCGGCTCAGCTCCTTCAGCTTGGCTGCACCGACATACGTGCAGGTGGAGCGGACCCCTCCCAGGATGTCTCGTATGGTGTCGCCCACCGGACCTTTGTAGAGAACTTCCACGGTCTTCCCCTCCGACGCTCTGGAGGCAAAGAAAATGAACGAATGACATTCCGGGGAGACATTTCACCTAAATAACCTTCCTCTAACAGCCAAGCACCTGACGCCAACCTGTAATCAGCCACGCCTCCCGCATGTTTCTTCATCGCCGTGTCGGAGCTCATGCCGTAAAACAGTTTGTACTTCTTGCTGTTTTTTTCGATGATCTCGCCGCCGCTCTCCGAGTGGCCGGCCAGCATACCACCGAGCATCACAAAGTCTGCTCCAGCACCTGAGAGCCAAACAAGCAAACTCCGTTTTCACGCTAGTTATACTTTCTAAGATTGGAGTTCAAGTTCTCTTTGAAAACACAGCAACTCACCAAAAGCCTTGGAGACATCTCCCGGGCAAGTGCACCCCCCGTCCTGTGTGAAAGCAAACAAGGCGTTACGAGCGTGACTTTATCATGGCTGCACAACTCTAACAAATAACACTGACCTGGGAATTACAGTCAGTAGTTTCATCAGGCATAAATCAATGTCAGTTTCTGTCTCACAGGTCTCGGCTTAAAGGAAGAGTGCAGAACATTTTGTATTGTTAGATGACAAGAGGGCAGCACGGTGGCACGGTGGTTAGCACTGTTGCCACACAACAAGAAGGTCCTGAGTTCAATTCCAACATCAGGCCGGGGTCTTTCTGTGTGGAGTTTGCATGTTCTCCCTGTGTTTGCGTGGGTTCCCTCCGGGTACTCCGGCTTCCTCCCACCGTCCAAAGACATGCAGCTTGTGGGGATAGGTTAATTGGAAAATCCAAATTGCCATTAGGAGTGAATGTGAGCGTGAATGGTTGTCTGTCCCTGTGTGTTGGCCCTGCGACAGATTGGCGACCTGTCCAGGGTGTACCCCGCCTCTCACCCTATGACAGCTGGGATAGGCTCCAGCGCCCCCCGCGACCCTGAAAAGGAGAAGCGGAAGCGAATGGATGGAGATGACAAGAATGAGTAAAAACTCTGTCCAGGAACAGTGGAAAACACACACAGTACATAAAAGATAAATGTAATAATAACAACAGTGAGAATAAAATGATCATCAGGTAAACAGACTAAGAACATGTTATAATGAAGAGCATGCAAGTCTGAACTGATGGGCTTTGAGATGCGATTTAAAAATAGAAAGCGAGTTTATGGTCAGATCTGGATATCAGCTGACATTATTACCGACAGAGATGGGCAGTAACGGTAATCCGATTACTTTTTTCAAGTAACGAGTAAAGTAAGAGATTACTATTGCAAAAACGGTAATTAGATTACCGTTACTTTCCTGTAGGAACGCTGCGTTACTGCGTTACTAAAACCGTAATTTTTTTGCGAGAATGTCTCATGACAGTGACATAAGCGAGTGCAACGTTCGTGACAACAGCTGTGTGCAGATCAACAATGGATCATATATCGAGTGCCGGAGAGGGTATGAGCGTGCAGCGTTTAAAGCGTGGAAGTACTGACCTTACTTTGAGTTTGATTCCGTAAAAAGTGACAAAAACATTAGTGTCCGTTGTGCGTGGGAAGAAAACTTCTTTTTACAGCGAAAAAAACCCTAAACTTCCGAGCAAGCACCGAGTAGCTACGATGTAATGGGAAACTCACAGAGAAACTCGCGGATTCTTCAACTGACCGCGGCACACCTGCACCAGGGTAAACCTCCGCCTGCCTTAGTCCAGCTTTACAGGTGAAAATAGAGCAACAGGACCGCTAGTCTTTGACTTTATTTATTTTCTGCTGCGTTTTACTTGCATCTATTTGAAAGACTGAGTGTAAACACAAAAAATATTTTATTTTATGTGCTGGAATGTGCAGAAAATAAGTTTAAATATTAAACAAATTTCTTCCAGACAGAGAATGTTGCATATAATTAAATTTTTGCTTGATGCATAAAGTTAAAAGATTAAAACTGATAAAACAAGTTAAAAAAAACAGACTTTTCCATTTGATTACATTTTGTATGATGGATTATGCAGAAAGTAGAATTGGGCTGAAAGATCTATCGCTTTATCACCTATTCAAGTTGTAAATCGTGTTTTTAAAAAGTAACTAAGTAACTAAGTAATTAATTACTTTTGAAAATAAGTAATCCGTAAAGTAACGGGATTACTTTTTGGGGGAAGTAATCAGTAATTAGTTACTGATTACTTTTTTCAAGTAACTTGACCAACATCATCAGCCAGATCCGCGGCAACTCCTGCTAAGCAGGCAAAACGTGATTTTACTTCAGCAGCACAGAAAGAGTCTGAAGGTGAGCTTAAAAAAATGATTGCAGGCTACATTATGGAAGAGATGCTACCACTGCGTACTGTAGAGTCTCCGTCTTTAAAAAATGTATTTATTATTTAAAGAGTTTAATATCTATTGTTTGTCCACTCACGGTTTATAGGGATTTTAAAAAGTATTTAGTTAAATTACTTATTGAGTAATTAAGTTACTTTTCTGACACAGTAATTAGATAAGTATTTTAAATACAATATTGACTAAGTAATTAGTAATTAATTACTTTTTTAAAGTAACTTACCCAACACTGAGGAGGACTACTCCGCCTGTGAGCGCTTTGGCACGGGTGAGGTGCCCACGGCAGCACCGCTGCTTGTTGAAAGTAAGAGCGATAAGCGTTTTCACGTCAAACAGTCGTCATAAATAAGTCTCCAATAATACCAGAAAAAGTTGCCAGCAGTGGCGTGTCTAGAAATTTTTTGTTGGGGGGGCCAGGTAGGGGCACAGATTTGAAGAAGGGTGGCAGATGTAATTGGCAGATAATGTTTAAAAAAATTCTACCAACCGTTAACCGTAATTCAATAACCCTATAAACCTAATAACCGAATGCGCTTTTAACTTTTATTAGAATAAGATTTTAACCACTATGGTGCAAAGTTTTTAGATACTGCGTTGATAAAGTACAAGAGATACAATCAGTGCTTTGTCAGTGTTTATTCAGCATTCAAGGACAGCAATATTTGCATAGTATTTTTACTGACATATAGTGCACATATGTTTTGGGCAAAAACATTTTTGAATATTAAAATACGAACATTTTTAACATACAATTGGCAAATTAGCCAATGCCAATGCAAAACTTTATCTGCCTATTAAAAAAAAGAAGATAATCTTATTACAAACTGGTGTTTGATTTTGAAACAGGAAAAAAGTGGGGAAACAAATGAAAAGACTAACATTTGAATGAAACCTGAAAGCAAGTAAATACTTTCTATGCTGCCTTATGGTAAACTTTGGTAATATTGATGTATAAAGAACAACACTGGTTGATGATGAAATACAGTCAGCTGGCATGGTGACACTGCCAGTATTAACCTGCAGGGCTGGACTGGGACAAAACAATTGGGCATTTTCACTACAGACCGGCCCACCAGGTATTAAAGCCATAAAGCCTTTGAATGAAAACAAATGCTGTTGTGACAGTGATGTACAGTCTTTTTGGTATATGTATGATTTCTATACATTTTACGTCAGATAAAAACTTTGTTTGCAAGATTCAGATAATTATTTAATAAAAGCGAGACATTTTAAATGAGAATAAGAAAGAAAAGTATTTCTTTGTATCTCTCCCTGTTGATGCTCTACCTGCCCCCATGGCAAAACTTTCCTAGACCCGCCCCTGCACAGTTACCAGCTGTCAGATACTTAGAAAAGGATCTTGGTGTTATTTCTCAGAAACAGTTCATAACTTCCCTTCAACTCATTCATGTGACCTAAAAGGTAAACCTGTTTCTCCATCACCTGTTCAGCTCTGATGATTCAGTCAGGACATCTCCTGGTTTCATCTTCATGTTTCCCTCTCACCACATAACCAAACCAACATCATGACCAGCAGCTTTTACAGCTGTGGCTCCAGCAAACATCAGCTGATACTAGAAATTAATATTAAATAAATTCTAACAACAGCTGATCAAGCTTAAACGTGCTGCTGTTGTTTAGCGTGACATCTGCTGGTTTCCTCTTTCTGGTGCAAAGTGGTCGATAAATAAACAAGAGAGAAAAGCCGATCAGCTGATCATCGATCAGTTTCATGATTGAAGTAGGAACAGGAGAGGGAGGGGAGAGAATGAGAGAAGAGGCAGCTGTGCAGCAAAGACAGAATAACTCCAGCTTTGTGTCTTTTTCATTGTAGCTGAAGTCCGGGACAAACTGCGTCTCTTCTCAGCTCAACACGAAACATATAATATTTTCTCTGAATACGAGACCATTCCATTTTTTAAGGAACCGTTGGCAACTCTACTAACTAACCTTATGAATAAAATAAAGTTCACTATCAGTAACATCATAGCACCCGCCCAGCTGTATAGAAACTCTGTCATGCTAGCTAGTACACAGTACGAGTTATTGTAACTGACTGTAAAAAGTCAGCACAACGGAAATAAACTCCACCTAAACTTGGTTTATATCTGACCCAGATAGACTGCAGGTCATAACTTCTTACCTGAAGTTCAGTTCACCTGATACTCGGACTGGCGGCTGCCTCCCTTTCCCTCATCCACTTGCTGGCCTCTGTGGAAGCTTCGCCATAGCCACCACCAAACAACTGAGTTATGTTTACACATCGGCCAGCATCTGGCTAATCCACCACCTCTCATTGTTCATGCCGTTACAAAAAAAAAAAAAAAAGTCATCAGCCCACCGTGCAAATGTCCGATGGCTAGTCCAGCTATATTAACCTGTTAATCTTTCGCCGAAAAATTGTTTTCTGCGGTGCCGTCTTTCGTGCTTGGCTCTCCTACCTTTGCGAACTTGATGCTCCTAGTGCAGAAGCCAATACTGCATTCACTTACACTCGGATATCTGAGTTTCACTGTGAAAACATAATCGTACATTTGATATTTCATTGAATTTTATTGTTTTAGATTCGGGGTGGCACCTAGGGTGGCCAGTCTGGTTGGGGATGTGGCCTGTGCCCCCCCAGGCCCCCCCACTCGACACGCCACTGCCCCCACCCACTCCAAAAAACCCCAAACTTGTCCATATGATTTTAGTAAATGATTAAATAATTCCAGTAGGACATGTTGGACATGTTTATGTTAAAACTGTTGCAGGGTTTTCAAAAAATGAGACACTGACTGTGCTTATGAATACTGTGGTGATGGCGAATTCATTATTTTAATTCAATTAATTCAATTTAAAACACCGAAAAATTATCTCCATAGATTTCCGCTGGTTTCTCCTTTTGATAACGTCTCGGACTTTGGAGAAAATCCTTTCATATCAATATAAATACATGCACCTCTGAATGATACCCATGAACCAGGTGTTGTTGCTGTGCCCCAGTTGCTTCGCACACAATAACACTTCACCTTGGAATAAAAAGCACCCGCAATAAAAACAAGTTGGAACACTAACACGCAATTTTTGCAGGGATCCAATCCATTTAATACGCTTTCAGAAATCTCGCCAACACTTGAACCAGCGAGGCTTCCGACTTCATCGCTGACGTCACTCGCCCACAACGAAGCAAGTGTAACAGGGTCATGAATCACATTGTTATAATTACACAAAATGTGTGTAAACCCCCAAACCGTTCCTTTTATACCTGACTTTTAGGACCTCCAAGCCTGTAGTTATGTTCATTATCAGTTAGAGCCCCTCCTCATTCTTTTCTTCTTCTTCTTTGGTGCAACCCTATAAATACAGTGTACCCCTTTTGCCTCTCCCCTTTTCTACAATTCCCCTGTGGGAGAGGTTGGTATAATTTCTTTCCCAACACTTTAAAACACACATATAATGCATATTTAGCCACCCTGATATTTCTGATTGCGATTTTAGTTCAATTATTGTCATTATTAAGCCTGTTTTTTGTTAGATGTTATAAGTGTGTAGTATGTGTGTATCATAAATGTGTTTTAGGCGCCATAAATGCTAGCATGGATATATACTTCTTGCTAGCTTGGAAGTTGTGGTGGGTTGAGCTAACCCTCTTCCCCACTGTTTGTATTTGGTCTGGAGTGGGCAAATTATTTACTTGGAGGCCTTTCTTTCTTTTACCTTTTTTGATCAGGTATGTCGGATTTCATGTTGTTGTTTTTGTTTTATCTTATGTCAAATATGTTACGTGTAAATCCATACTTTATGTTCAATGTAAAAATAAATGCCAGCCCTTTTCTACAATTCCCCTGTGGGAGAGGAGCTGGAGTGGGCAAATTATTTACTTGGAGGCCTTTCTTTCTTTTACCTTTTTTGATCAGACACAACGCAGAATCACACCGGTTACACAAGCCTCCACACGCAGTTAATAAAAGACTTCATGGATTTCTCGACACACCCTCCGAAGCTTCAGCACAGTGTCCCTCATCACTATTTTACGTGTGTGCTTCGTATTTTTGAGTGGATTGGAGGACCCAGATGTCAACAAAAATCGATCCACGCATTTGTAAATCTTAGTTTACCTTTTTGGATCATATCATGCGCATGCGTAGCCCTTTTTTATGCAAATTTCCCTCCATACTCGTTGGCACCTCGTGAGAAATGAAACCTAAGTTCAGCCATTATAAAACAGCTGCAGTCACGCTGGTCTGACCCCACCCCTTCAGTGTGAATCAGAGAGTAAACAGAGACTCTTTGTAAAGTGCGTTAGAGACAGGAGCAAAATTCGAGGACTTGAAAGACTTGAACTTGAACACAGAATCATTCTTAACTTATCTAAATGGGACATCCTGCTTTAAAAAATGTCTGAAAACATCAAGATGGATCCACAAACTATCCTCTGTGACATGTGTGCAGAGGACAGGAAACCAGCAAAGAAGACGTGCATGAAGTGTGAGATCTCCATGTGTGTCCAGCACCTCCAGGCCCACCTGACCACACCTGTGTTACTGCAGACTCATCCTCTGACTGAACCCATGGATTTATGTGGGAACACCAAATGTTCTCAGCACGGCAAGCTCCTGGAGTACTACTGCTTGGACGACATGACCTGTGTGTGTGTTTCCTGCGCCATTGAGGACCAGCACCGCCTACACAATATGAAGACCTTCTCCACAGCCCACAAAGAGCTCCTGGAGAAGCTGAAAGCTGAGCAGCTGATCTTACAGGAAAAAACAGACAATGAGGATGTGAGTCTGGAAAAGTGGGAGAAGAGTGAAAGAGAGAAGCTGGGTCGCTGCAGTGTGCGTCTGATTGAGGCTGTGACTAAGCTGCGTGACATCTCTCTGACCAGCGTCCAGAGCTCAGTCTCTGCTCGTATGGTGTCCCTGAAAACCAGCAAGAGCAGCCTGGAAGCAGCACAGAAGGAGAAGGACACCTTCAGATTCCTGCAGATGTATTCTCAGGTGCATCAGGATGTGGAGAAGGCCAAAGCTGTGGATCTGAGAAAAGGGCTGGAGCCGGGCAGCCATCGGGACAAACTGGTTGAGGAGATGAGACAGAATGGGGAGAAGATGGTGAAGCAAGCGTCTCAGTTCTGGGGATCATTGCTGACTCTGGTTGATCCTGAACACCACCAGGAGCTTGTTCCCACTGGTTCAGACCTGATCTTTGAGCCACAGTCTCTGGGTCCTGGCATGTCGCTGTCCACTGACAACAGGAAGGTTTTCCACAGTCAGTGGATGAAATTTTGTTCTTCCTACTTATTCTTAATTAAGAGTACACTTCCTGTTCCTGACTTTAAGAGATGGGTGATCAGCATTTCCAAAGACTGTGACTGGACCATTGGTTTATGTGACAATACTTATGGAAACTATATGACAGATGGACAAGTCTATGGCCTACGCTGCCAAGGTAACCAGCTCTTCTCTCTCACAACAGAGGCTAGTTTGGTTATGAAAGAAACTCCACCTGTAATGAGGTTTGGGATGCATAAATTTGAAACGCCCCAACAGCATTATAAGGTTTCCCAACAAGTGATCAACACTCCAGGTGGAAATGTGGAACAACAGATGAACAGACCACAAATAGTGGAAGTTGTGTGGAGCTTTCCAGACTCATTATCATTCTTCAGCAGGATCGGGCAGCACCAGAGAATAAACTTACTCACAGTAACAATCAGCTCTACCAGCTCAGACCTCAAGCCTTTTGTTTGTCTCCAGGGTTTAGAAAAGGAAGCGACAAATGTGTTGCCCATTAAGACATATTTTCAAGCTCAGCAACAATATCAGAATCAGTGGAAATGCTCATGTGGGAAGATTTATGGTGAGTCTACTGATGGATACCATTATGGGGCTTTTTATCCCACGTATTCCAAATCAACCTGCTCTTGTGGAAATATTGGTGCGGCACGAATAACAGCGGTGCTTTGTGAACTTCTGTAACTAATGCTCATGCTGTTGTCCAAAACCCACATCACCACATTTCTTATTAACCATGTAAATTTTAGTTCCTCTTAAAGTGCTGATTATCTGTAAATGAACATGTGGTGCTGGCTGTGCAAAAGTCTCTCTACTGCTAAAACTTGCAAAAGTAGTCTAAAGTAGGTTTTGTCATCATAAATGGTGCAAATTCAACACTCTTGTGCTAAATTATGGCTGGTGTATTGCTGCTTAAATATAATCGATAGCTTACTCTGTATTTGTGACATTGAGAATGTTTCTTGTTAGTTAAACCGAACTGCAAACATTACAAGGGAGCTTCAGTCAAACTTGTCTGACCAGTCTTTCAGTGTGTTGTTTAGCAGTGGTGAGATATTTTCCAGAGAGCTGAAACTGTTGTGGAGTGCTCCTGAGCAGGCTGAAGACTTTCACCAGAAACAGGCAAAAATAAATAAATCAAAAATGAAACACTCAAGGATTCGTCAGATTTCAAGCAATCCTCAGTTTCATTAAAAGAGAGCATCAAGGACTGCATTCATGGAGGCATTCCTGCTGGGAAAACATGTCTAACAACATACAAACAAAAAGGAGAAGAACAGAGCCACAAACTGTTCTCCGTGACATGTGTGGAGAGGATAAAAGGAAGCCAGCAAAGAAGACGAGCATGAAGTGCCAGATCTCACACCTGTGTTACTGCAGTGTATCTTTTAGTTACAACAGGTTTCTGTCCCAGGGGCTGTGGCTGGGCAGAGAGCAACTCCCACTATGTTTTCCCAGGAAGCTCCTGGCGCTGGCCCTGAGTTTCATCCTTCTGAGCATACAAAGGTTATACCTAAACACACAAATCTAAATGTGAGGATAAACTAGAATTTTCCATAACAAATGTGAGTTTTTGAAATATAAAAGCTGCCTTTTTTCATTTTGTCATTCTGTTCTGGGGCTTGAATATAATGTAGTTTTCTTATCCAGCCTTCCTTTTTAAAGTGTTTGTCTCCATCTGCTGGTATTGAATGTGTTACTGCTTCACAGCTGGGGTAGTCGACATGTTTTTGTATCAAAGTAACCTTTCAGCATGCTTCAAGATCACCCCTGAACATCCTCTGGGCCCTGCTTACAGGCTTTATCAATGCAGGCACTTTGGCTAATTATGTGTCTTCCATACTGGATCGTGTGCATTTATCCCTGTGCAGGTTTGATGGGAGGAGGCTAAGATACTGATGTAAGTAAACAGAAATATTTAGCTTCATGTGTACACACTGTAAATGATCTAATCAATAATAAAGTCATTGGAGTTTGAAGTTGTGGAAGGTTTTTATTGACTGGATGAAATGTAACGTGACTTATGAAATATAAAAACTGCCTTTTTTTAATCTTCACTCAAATATGACAAAGAAAAAATAACAGTTTACATAAGAACAATTTGAAATGAACTGTGTGAAACTAAATATGCAAACTAAATGCATTCTTCAGCAGGATTGGGCAGCACCAGAGAATAAACTTACTCACAGTAACAATCAGCTCTACCAGCTCAGACCTCAAGCCTTTTGTTTGTCTCCAGGGTTTAGAAAAGCAAGCGACAAATGTGTTGTCCTTTAGTTCAAGTTTAACAACATCTCAATTTGGAGGATTTCCACAACAATATCAGAATCAGTTGAAATGCTCATGTAGGAAGTTTAAGGTTAAGTCTGGTCATGGATTCAATTATGGAGCATCTTTAGGCTCCAAGTCTTCCCAGTCAATCTGCTCTTGTGGAAAGATTATTGGTTCCCCACCAATGACAGCGGTGCTTTGTGAACTTCTGTAAATAACACCCATGCTGTTGTCTAAAACCCACATTCTGGATCATCGTTCTGGCTACTCCCACCAGTCTGTTTGTTCCTGTGGAAAAGCTCTTAGTGATGACAGAGATGGTTTGTAAACTTTGCTAATTGTAGATCTATTCATTATTTTATTTTTCCTTTCAGCAGATGAATATAAGTTTAACTGACTGAATTCAGTATGATGCTTTTTTATGATTAACTTTGACTTAACAAAATTCAAATGAAATATGAAATGTATATTTTCTTGCATGTTTTTCAGTTTTAATAATTTCTAACTTTTGCATTTGGTTTGGTAATGGGGTTTGGGATGCAGAAATTTTTTATTGTGATTATTTCCCCTCCCTGGTGCTGTCTTGCTACTCTTATCATAATATTTTCTACCCTCCTCAGGGTAATTGTTCCTGTAGAAAATGACTGATGGTGAAAACATCACAAAGATGGTTTGTAAACTCTGCTGATGTTTTTTTTCACTCACCAAATATTTATTAATGTATCCGATTTAGTTTCTGTCACAGGAATATACATCATGTGTCATACATCACATCATATTCATTAAGTGAACCTCTTTTTGGTTAATTATATATGTTTAGCTTTGGTATTTGCTTCTAATGCACCAACTAATTATTTTGGTTTGAACCGTTTCTGCTTTATTTCACCTGCAAGTTGAATATGTTTGTCTCCATCTACTGGTGGTACTCTCACATTGTAAATTGTACAGCCAGAGTTGATTTATACAATGTAAATGATCTGATAAATAACAGAGTATATTTTAATATGTGGAATGGTTTTATTTTTCTGATTAACTCAAGCAAGAACACTGCACTTTTAAGTTTTTTAATATAAAAAATTTTTAGAATTATTTTTTAAATAAAAAGTTTATTATATACATATTTTTCCATCTTAAAAGTTCAACAAAGCATTTTGGGTCTTTTAGTTTTATCCAGTGAATATTCAGTATTAAAACCTGAGTGTACACCTCACTAGTTTTTGAGTCACTAGATTAAACCAGAATCATTGTTATACCGTAAGTGTTATGCATATACAATGCATAGAGGAATTATTGGTCCTCACCATCACTGATGTAGTTTGTGAACTTCAGTATATAACAGCCTTATATTATCTTAGAAACACCTTTATATTCATATGACCAGAATATGATGATTTCTTTGGCTCATTTAGTGATGATGTTTATTGCATCAAAATGATTATGTGGTCTTAGTTGTGCAAAAACATGGACTCATAAAACTGAGAAAATGTGAATTCAGGATAAATGGATGATAAGATTTTGTGCTAAACTATCATCGCTTTATTGTTGCCTTAATTTCGTCATTTGTTTGGCTTTTTTCATAAGTCCATGTCTTTTTTACCTTATCACAAAAGTGTGTTTGCAAGTTAAACTTTGGTGGGTGTTTCTGTGTTGACACATCCATATTTATGCTGTGAAATTTGTCTGACTCCACCTGTTCAGTTTTTGTTTTAATGGTACAAAGTGCAATATGTGACAACATTAATCTAAACTGCAGTGCCACTGGACATAATAAAGACTGAGAGATGAGGTTGGGACATTCTACAGTACATCGAACTGGAGTGAAACAAAGAGCAGTAAGGACTTCTCTCAGGACTGAATAATATTCAGCAATTCTGATCAGGACATTCTGATTTTTTAAAGTCTGAAAACATTTAGATGGATCCACAAAGTATTCTCTGTGAAATGTGTGCAGAGGCCAGCTAACCTCTTTATTACTCTTTTATTACTTTAATCATAAGAACTATTCCATGCTTCACTGAGATGGTAACTGAATGAGAATAAAGGTAATTGAATAAGTGTCTGTCAGATTAATGCCTTTTGATGCATCTTCATGGATTAACTTGTAGTATGATGCATCACATATTATATCCAGTATATGAAATTATTGGTGTTTTTTTTTAATTAATTCAAGTATTTATCTTTTTCATGCGCTTAAAATGTAGGAAAAAATTACTGTTCCCAGGTCCTAGTTTGAACTGGTTCTCTTGTATTTCATCTGCAAGATAAAGATGTTTGCCTCCAACTACTGGTGGTCATCTGAGATGGCACTTAGAGCTCTAGTCTTATTTAGTGTCAATGGCAACAAAGGCAAACATCCTTTTTCTTTACAATACACTGTTAACGATCGAAACATTATTAAGATGTATTACGTTTAAAGTTTTGGAATGTTTTATTGACTTGATGAAATGTTTAGTGAGAACGTTTCATTTAAATTTTACACGCACGCACACACACACACAAGCTCCATAAATATATGTATATAAGTTATAATGTACACCAAACGCCCTCGTCCAAAATGCAGTCCAGCCTGAAGTTTATGACTTTTGATCAAAGTGTTTAAAAGAGTGATCATAGTTTGGATCATTCTAGAATCTCAAGATGGACCAAATATAAAACTGACCAAACAAGCAAAATCTTTTGATGCCATGAATTTTATTTTAGAGACATTTTTCCTACTTCCAGCTAAGTGTACACTCCACATCGTATTAATAATTTCCAGTTTGTCTAAGGACAAACTCATATTGTGAGTTATAGACAAACACAGAACATCATAATACTCAAATAAAAGTTTGTATTATACAAAGTGGGCAATCCAGTTCCAAAGAATTGATGACCTAATAAATATGGGGGTTCAGATACTACCAGGAGCTCTGCCTCAAATGTCACTCTTTAAATACCCATCAGATATTTTGACTTATATAAAAAATAATTGTCTTCATTATAAGTATTACAAAAATAAAAAGCAGAATAGACCCAAGGGGTTATTATCGAGTAGCTAGTAGCCAGTAGTTATCACAACACACAGGTAAACTACTCCATGTACATCCTGTAATTTACCAACACCTGATTTATTTTGTGGTCAGTTGACTACCATTTTCCAATATGACAGTTAATTCTCTAAAACAATTTCCACAAAGGCCACTCATTTAACACGTGGCATTAGTTTAATCTAGGTGCAGTGTTTATCCTGGCAACTGAGGGTTGATTTTCCTTGTGGTGAATCATTTATAAACTGACTGATATTTTATGAGCTGAGGAACATTTGACAGTACTGTAATGCCACAAAGGTTTATAGTCAATGCTGTGGGCAGTCATATTGGAGCTGTCTCAGCAGATAGAGACAACAGAAACATGCAAGTTTGTTCAAGTGTTTTTTAATGATCCAGAACTAGTCTTGAGAAATAAGACCTGTCAAACGTTCCCTTAAAAATATTTCCAAAATTTACAAATAAAAAAGAGAAAAACTGATCCTGAATTTGTTCCCTGAAATCACCGCTCATTTCATTAGGAACAAATGTATTAATCTTTTGATGACAGGGATTATGTCAAATGTGACAGACCTACATCTACTTTACATGGAGGAAAAAGGCAGCCAACTCTTATGAAGCCTTTTCCTTTTTGTTAAAACCAGTTGCCAGTTGTAGTTAACAACATCATCTAGTCAACCCCCGAAATGTTATTACTTCTACGAAATGGTTTATTCATAAACAGAGCATTTGATTTTCTGCTTGAAGTTCCATAAGGCACACACACTGGCAGCTTAGTGAAGCCTTTGGCTTTAGATGACTTTTGGCTTCACTTTTTAATGATGACATAGGCCAAAGTTCTTTTTTTATGATGACAAAGTAAACATATGACACTACTGCATGGCAATAAAGGTTTATAGCCTATAATGTGAGCAGTATCTTTCTCAGGAAATGATACTGCAGTAGAACTTGAACAGTCACAGCAGATTTGGGACCAGAGACAAGCAGACTGACAACGAGTTTTGACAAACATTTGGGCAGTTCCATCCAAGACCTAATTTCTGAAAACATGTCTGAAAAAATGCAAAAGGATATCCTCTGTGACATGTGTGCAGAGGACAGGAAACCAGCAAAGAAGACGTGCATGAAGTGTGAGATCTCCATGTGTGTCCAGCACCTCCAGGCCCACCTGACCACACCTGTGTTACTGCAGACTCATCCTCTGACTGAACCCATGGATTTATGTGGGAACACCAAATGTTCTCAGCACGGCAAGCTCCTGGAGTACTACTGCTTGGACGACATGACCTGTGTGTGTGTTTCCTGCGCCATTGAGGACCAGCACCGCCTACACAATATGAAGACCTTCTCCACAGCCCACAAAGAGCTCCTGGAGAAGCTGAAAGCTGAGCAGCTGATCTTACAGGAAAAAACAGACGATGAGGATGTGAGTCTGGAAAAGTGGGAGAAGAGTGAAAGAGAGAAGCTGGGTCGCTGCAGTGTGCGTCTGATTGAGGCTGTGACTAAGCTGCGTGACATCTCTCTGACCAGCGTCCAGAGCTCAGTCTCTGCTCGTATGGTGTCCCTGAAAACCAGCAAGAGCAGCCTGGAAGCAGCACAGAAGGAGAAGGACACCTTCAGGTTTCTGCAGATGTATTCTCAGGTGCATCAGGATGTGGAGAAGGCCAAAGCTGTGGATCTGAGAAAAGGGCTGGAGCCGGGCAGCCATCGGGACAGACTGGTTGAGGAGATGAGACAGAATGGGGAGAAGATGGTGAAGCAAGCGTCTCAGTTCTGGGGATCATTGCTGACTGTGGTTGATCCTGAACATCACCAGGAGCTTGTTCCCACTGGTTCAGACCTGATCTTTAAGCCCCAGTCTCTGGGTCCTGGCATGTCGCTGTCCAAAGACAACAGGAAGGTTTTCTACAATAGCTGGCTGGGGCAGTGCTGCGCAACTCTTCTAATCCCTTGTACCAAGACAGCCAGCAGCTTTCAGAGGTGGGTGGTCAGTCTGCCCAAAGAGTCTGATTGGACGACTGGTTTATGTGATAAAAAGTGTGCAAAGAACTTGAAGGATGGAGCTGTGTATGGACTGTGCTGTCACAATAAGCAGCTCAGCAGCCTCACAACAAGGAAAGAAGAAGTTTCTCGATCATCCACTTCAAAAGTTTTTCAATTTACTGACACAATCAAAACTGCGACCCAATTCAGGACGACTTCTACATTAATCACATATCAGGGGGAGAATGGACAAAAGCCTGTACCGCGACCTGAAAAGGTGGAGGTGTTGTGGAACTTTGCTGCCTCCACGCTGTCCTTCATTAGGAGAACCGGACAGCACCAGAGAGAAGAAATAATCACAATGAAGCTGATAGCAAGTGTCAACCACAATAGAGACCTGGTCCCATTTGTCCAACTTGGAAAGCAAAATATCCAAAACACGACCCAGCAGCAGCAGGACTGGAAGTGTTCATGTGGGAAAGTTTACTACTGGGATGGTAACAGGTACCAGGAAATTATGTCTGGCTACTCTCTCCAGGGTTGTTGTTCCTGTGGAAAAGTTCTTAGTGTCACAGAGATGGTTTGTAAACTTTGCTAATTGTAGCTATACTCATTATTTTGTTTTTTTTTTCATTTCACCAGATGAATATAAGTTTAAGTGACTGCTGAATTCAGTGTGAAGAATCTACAGTTATTAAAATGTTAAATTTTAACACAATTCAAACCAAACATGAAATGTATATTCACTTGCATGTTTTTCCAGTTTTAATATTTTTTAGCTTTTGCATTTCTTTCCAATGTAGCAACAAAGTCTTTTAGTTTTAATTTTTCTGCTTGATTCCACCTGCAAGTTGAAGATGTTTGTCTCCATCTACTGCTGTCGCTCTCACACAGCTCTTTGGTCTTATTAATGATAACAAAGAAACTTCTGTCGTTTCATACACTGCAAATGATTTGATCAATAATGAATTAAGTTGATTTTTATTGTGGAATGTTTTTATTTGGTTAATTAAAGTGTTAACATTGCAATTTAACTTTTTGTTAATATAAAAACGGAAATTTACCCAAACTTGGCAGTTTATTATGCATACCTGCTCTCTGTGTCCAAAATGAAGCCCATCCTAAAGTTTGAGCAAATCTCAAAGTGTTTTACAGAGTGTGTTTATGGTCAAAGCATTCATATAACTCCATGTAGCCTCCATAATGAAGATAGTTTAACCATATAAGACATCAAGCAAAACATTTAATTTAATCCAGGTGCACATTAAACACTGTATACTGAGTATACAGTGTTAAGAAAAATAATTATTTTTTAATGTGTATCTGCTCATTAGATTGTTTTATGTACTTTAATAATGAAGGCTTGTAGAGCAAGGCCACTTTTGACTCACAAACTAAGTGCTCAGCCAGACTGAAAAACAGGA
The DNA here is from genome assembly GCF_056152115.1 of Neolamprologus brichardi. Lineage (NCBI taxonomy): Eukaryota > Metazoa > Chordata > Actinopteri > Cichliformes > Cichlidae > Neolamprologus > Neolamprologus brichardi. Next base: position 32,280,202 of record NC_142106.1, on the reverse strand, counting down.
AGTTTTAGTGCACAGGCATATTAATAGATAAGACACAGAAAAGAGGAACTTTCCATATAAGCAATGTTTGAAACTGTGTGACGTGTAAAGTACAGAAATAAAACCTATATGAGACACAGTTTATGATTCTAATGTTAGAGATCCTGCAACTGGCGTTTGAGCTGTGCAGGGGTCTCTCTCTTCCGGAAGATGATTGAATAAAAAGAAATATCAATATTTTAACACATTATGAGTCGGTTTTCTCTGTTCTATCATGGGGACAAAAGAATCTGGGTTTAATAACACCTCACCAGTGTTTTTTCTCATTAGATAAGACGAGGCTCATTGTTCGACAGTAACTTGTAAACACATACAGGGCACTATTGTTCTGCTACAAAAGTTAATAATCTACAGGCTGGGCCATCGATTTCCAACAAACTGATACTGCAATAAATATACATAATAACAAAATAAAGAATCTCGGCAAAGGAATGTCATACATAAGTGTCATGAACCAAGCAGCCAGGAACACACAGGCACAAATGTAATCTTCAAAAAAAAATGGGTTTTATTATACCCCAAAAAGGACAAGATGATTACAAAAATTCAAAATGACAAAAATAAACTTTTCTTAAGAACCAAGTGGGCCCATAAAAGAGATTAACTTAACAGAATGCTACTCAAAAGTCACTTAACAAAAACATAACTCAACAAACTGACCTGCCCAAATGACAAAACAGCTCCAGTTATAAAGCAAATGAACAAACCATTATATACACCAAAGGTGAAAACTAGAGAGATAACAGCTAACCATCATTCCAGACAGGGGCGATTTTAGCCCATTCTTGGGGGTGCTTCAGCACCCCCAAAATGAATCAAAGCACCCCCAAAGATTTCTTACTTTTTTTGACAATATTTGCTGTTTGTGGGACACACTACTAAAAATATAAAAAGCATACAGTACTTAATTGAGATGGAACATTTTAACAACAAAAGTATAGATAACCCCTCCCCCCCTTCAAAAATGGTTTGTTCCAGCTCGGCTCTCCCCTGCTCTGACTCTAGCGCTCTTGCTGTCTAGATGGTGGCTTAGACGCAGCAGAGCGGAGGTGTGAGTGCCTGGCTTAAAACAGGACATATTAGCTGCTTTTAACCTTCAGTTACTCTTTATATAGTTAGGTAGGAGTCAGGCCATGTTTATTTTTAGCTGAAAAACATTACACCAGGTAACCTGCTGTGGTAAAAACATGTTTCCCAACTATGTTTGCTACCCTACAATCCGTCCTGCTCTGTAGTAAAATCAGCGATATTTGACCGTCCTGTTGCTCCCATTGAAATGTATACAGCCTATTTAAACTCTAAAACAACATTGTCCGTAGCCTACTGTTGTTACCACTGTCCTGTTTGAAATCTAATGAGAGAAACTGGTTATTTTGTCATATGTGCCGATATTGAACACAAGGTACTAACTAGCTAACTGACTGGATGCCCATTAACCTAACTCCTGTTGTGTGTGTGTGTGTGTGTGTGTACAGAGAGACAGCCAGGTTCATAATGGATATGAGGAGGTTTTTTCAAAAAAAGGAGCCACATTCAGTTAAAAGTGTAAGATCAAATGATCCGTCAATAAAGGATAATGTTGGATCAGTGTTTCAATATTTCTATCTTTTATTAGATGTACACGTGGTTTGGTTATTTGTCTTTTGGTTGAAAGTACACTGAGAGAGGACTTTTTTATTAGTGATCTTAATAGTATTTTTTTTAAATCTAATTGAATACAATCTATTTGTGTATGATCGTCAGTCCAAAGATGGAGAGAGGAAAGAGGGGAACATGAGGAGAAAGTACAAGGTCAGGAAGAACCAGGTAAGAAAACAGGCAGGGAGTACTAACAGGCAAAACAGAAACTGTTAAACTGGCAAAGAAAACCCCCCAACTAATTTTACTCATGCAATCTGGAAGTTGCGTTCTCCCTATATTAAAGCTGCTATACAGAATCTGCAAAACAAACTGGGTTGTCAGCCCTGGACTGCATTACCATATTGAGCTTCAGTCAGAAACTGCCAAAAACTTTTTGAAGCTCAAGAGTGAGGCTGGTGCCATTCCAGATATGTTAACATTGTACAATCTTCTGGATAATCAGAAGATTCCCCACCTCTCTGGTGGGGAAGGAGCCTGAGTTAGTGCGTGAGGTTGAGAGGTACCGGCTAGATATAGTCGGGCTCATCTCTACACATGGCTTGGGCTCTGGAACCAGTCTCCTGGAGAGGGGCTGGACTCTGTCTCAGTCTGGAGTTGCCCCTGGTGAGAGGCGGCGGGCTGGGGTGGGTATTTTAATATCCCCTCGGCTTGCTGCCAGTACGTTGGGGTTTTTCCCGGTGGACGAGAGGGTTTGTTCCCTGCGCCTTAGGGTCGGGGAATGGGTCCTGACTGTCATCTGCGCTTATGCGCCGAGTGGCAGTTCGGAGTATCCAGCCTTCTTAGAGTCCCTGGGGGGGGTGCTGGAAGGTGCTCCACCTGGAGACTCTGTTGTCCTGCTGGGAGACTTCAATGCTCACGTGGGTAACGACAGCGAGACCTGGAGGGGCGTGATTGGGAGGAACGGCCTCTCTGATCTGAACCCGAGCGGTGCTTTGTTATTGGACTTCTGTGCTAATCACAGTTTGGCCATAACGAACACCTTGTTCGAACATAAGAGTGTCCATAAGTGCACGTGGCACCAGGACGCTCTAGGCCGTAGGTCGATGATCGATTTTGTAATCGTATCACCAGACCTGCGACCATATGTTCTGGACACTCGGGTAAAGAGAGGGGCTGAGCTGTCAACTGATCACCACCTGGTGGTGAGTTGGATCAGGTGGTGGGGGAGGACGCTGGACAGACCTGGTGCACCTAAACGCGTAGTGAGGGTGTGCTGGGAACGACTAGCAGAGGCCCCAGTCCGCGAGATCTTCAACGCACACCTCCGGCAGAGCTTCAACAGCATTCCGAGGGAGGCGGGGGACATTGAGTCCGAATGGACCATGTTCAGCGCCTCCATTGCCGAAGCTGCTGCATTGAGCTGCAGCCGCAAGGTGGTTGGTGCCTGCCGTGGTGGTAATCCCCGAACCAAATGGTGGACACCAGAGGTGAAGGGAGCCACCAGGCTGAAGAAGGAGTCCTATCGGGCTTGGTTAGCCTGTGGGACTCCAGAGGCAGCCGACAGGTATCGTCAGGCCAAGCGGAATGCGGCTCGGGCAGTGGCTGAAGCAAAAACTCGGGTGGAGCTCGGAGAGGCCATGGAAAAAGACTTTCGGACTGCCTCGAAGAGGTTCTGGCAAACCGTCAGGCGTCTCAGGAGGGGAAAGCGGTGCTCTACCTGCACTGTGTATAGTGCTGGCGGAGCGCTGCTGACGTCGACTGAGAAAATTGTCAGGCGGTGGAAGGAATACTTCGAGGACCTCCTTAATCCCACTGACGCGTCCTCCGAGGAGGAAGCAGAGTCTGGGGATGAGGGGAATGACCCGCCAATTTCCGGGGGCGAGGTCACTGAGGCAGTTAAACAACTCCTTGGTGGCAGAGCCCCTGGTGTTGATGAGGTCCGCCCCGAGTTCCTGAAGGCTCTGGACATTGTAGGGCTGTCCTGGTTGACACGCCTCTGCAATGTTGCGTGGAGATCAGGGGCAGTACCCGTGGATTGGCAGACCGGGGTGGTGGTCCCCATCTTTAAGAAGGGGGACCGGAGGGTGTGTTCCAACTACAGGGGGATCACACTCCTCAGCCTCCCCGGGAAAGTCTATGCCAGGGTGCTGGAAAGGAGAGTTCGTCCGCTAGTCGAACCTCGGATACAGGAGGAACAATGCGGTTTTCGTCCTGGTCGCGGAACACTGGACCAGCTCTTCATCCTCTCTAGGATACTTGAGGGTGCATGGGAGTTTGCCCAACCAGTCTACATGTGTTTTGTGGACTTGGAGAAGGCATTCGACCGTGTCCCTCGGGGTGTCCTGTGGGAGGTGTTGCGGGAGTATGGGGTGTCTGGCCCATTGCTACGGGCCATTCGATCCCTATACAACCGTTGCAAGAGCTTGGTTCGCATTGCCGGCAATAAGTCGGACTCGTTCCCGGTGGGTGATGGGCTCCGCCAGGGCTGCCCTTTGTCACCGGTTCTGTTCATAATTTTTATGGACAGGATTTCTAGGCGCAGCCAAGTGGCGGAGGGCTTTCGCTTTGGTGGCCTCAGAATCTCATCTCTGATCTTTGCGGATGATGTGGTTCTGTTGGCTTCATCGGGTGAGGGCCTCCAGCTCGCACTGGAGCGGTTCGCAGCCGAGTGTGAAACAGCAGGAATGAGGATCAGCACCTCCAAATCTGAGGCCATGGTTCTCAGCCGGAAAAGGGTGGAGTGCCCACTCCGGGTCGGGGATGAGTTCCTGCCCCAAGTGGAGGAGTTCAAGTATCTCGGGGTCTTGTTCGCGAGTGATGGGAGAAGGGAGCCGGAGATCGACAGACGGATTGGGGCTGCAGCTGCAGTGATGCAGACGCTGCACCGGTCCGTCGTGGTGAAGAGGGAGCTGAGTGTAAAAGCGAAGCTCTCAATTTACCGGTCGATCTACGTCCCTACCCTCACCTATGGCCACGAGCTGTGGGTAGTGACCGAAAGAATGAGATCGCGGATACAAGCGGCGGAAATGAGCTTCCTCCGAAGGGTGGCTGGCCTCTCCCTTAGAGATAGGGTGAGAAGTTCGGCCCTCTGGGAGGGGCTCAGAGTAGAGCCGCTGCTGCTCCACATCGAAAGGAGCCAGTTGAGGTGGTTTGGGCATCTGACAAGGATGCCCCCTGGGCGCCTCCTGGGTGAGGTGTTCCAGGCATGTCCCACCAGGGGGAGGCCCCGGGGCAGACCCAGGACACGCTGGAGAGATTATATCTCTCGGCTGGCCTGGGAACGCCTTGGTGTTCCCCCAGACGAGCTGGAGGAGGTGGCTGGGGAGAGGGAGGTCTGGGCCTCTTTGCTTAGGCTGCTGCCCCCGCGACCCGGCCCCGGATAAAGCGGATGAAGATGGATGGATGGATGGAGACTTGATGTTTTTGTTACAGACTTTTCAAAAAAAGTGTTTTGCTTTTCTTTCACAAATGTGGGGATTAAATTGTGTTTAAATGTACAAAACGGTGATGTCATGTTTTGTGACGAGGACCCAGGCACAGAGAGACTTGATTATATAAATAAATCATAAGATTTAAGAATCTTATGATTTAATAAAGAAATTTGCAGACTTGCACAGAGACGGTAAAATTATGATGACTGATAATGGAGATGAAGACAACAGACGATGAGGACAGGGAGGAACAGGGGTTTAAATGCACCAAAGAGACAGTCAGAGGAAACTCCGGACAACTGGAGACATTTAAGGATGCAGGGACTGACAGAGTTTGGGAAGAAGTCTCATCGTGACAAGTAAAGTTTACCTTGCCTGGATGGGCAGCTCTCTGGGTGCTCAGCACCCCCAAAGCTCTGATTCTAGAATTGCCCCTGGATATTGGTATCGGACATAAAAAAGTGGTATCGTGCCATCTCTAATTCTAACTTGGGGGAATCAGTTTATTTAAAGGCTACAATCACTACAATAAATCCACCTCAACGTCTCGCTCGTAAAAGGAAACACAGACTAACTTTGATATTGATCAAGAGAAGCTGAACCAGGTAAGACACAACTACAAATAGATTCAATATCATCTGTGGCTTTAGGTACAGATGCTTTTGCTGATGCAAACAACCACATCGCCAACACCTCCTGTTAGTTTTGATTCACACTGTTCTTGGATCTACTGTCAGCTGTGAAAAATGTGCACACTGAGCATGGAAATGTTGGGTGTAGGTACAGTAAGGACAGTGTAGAGACCTTTCTTTTGGCTTGGTGCTGGGGTGTGACGTTCCTGGGGCTGGTGTTAACCCGGGCTGGTGCAGAGTACTGCTGCTCTTACCACCCTTGCAGTCATAGCAATAGTCTCTGTCCAAGGTGCTGATAGGTTGAATGCCAATAGTCATTCAACCTATCAGCCTAACCTATCAACCTATCAGGTTGAATGCCTATTGGCATTCAACCTATTGTGTTCCTGTTTCTCTTTATACTTTAAACTTTTTTTCTAGCTTATTATTCTAGTTGCTCTGTTTTTATGCAATTTTCACCATTCAAATTTTAAACAGTTCTGCTATTTCTGCTAATGCCAGCTATACCTTTTGGTGCTCATAACTTTTATGCTTTTTAAAATTTGAAGCTTTTTAACATTTCAACTTGTCATATCTACTAAATCGTGGACTCCAGAGACATGAGCCTTGTGCCAATATATCTTCGGACACTCCTGATGTTCACCATGAAAGAATTTTTTTGATACTGTTTACCGTTTTTCCATGAATTACGTTTGCTTCAGGACAGGAAATCTCTCCTTCTCTCAGATTTCAAACTCTGGAATTGAAGCAGCTTTTTTAACTCCTCATATCACCCTCTGTGATTAGTGTTGGTTTGCTTCATTGATATGAGCAGATGCTCTGAGAGTGGGTGGCGCAGGTTCGAATCCTATCTGTGGCTGTTCCCGCTTGTCTTCCTCCCTCTGCTTTCTTGACACTCTTCAGTGTACCCTTTCAAATAAAGCTGACTTTAGCAGACAGTTCAGCTTCTTCAGCTGTTTTTGGCACATGATTTCCGCTACACTGCATTCACCCAGCATTTTCACAGGAAATGCAACTTTTTCTAGTTTACACTGATCTTCACTGTATCAAGATTCATACATTGTCTCTTGAATATTCACTTCATATTCAAGCCTATTAGAGAAATACAGGAGGGTGTGAATAATAATCCGCATAGGATACAAGAACCTCTTAAACTCTGCCTGTGTGTCCTGAGCTGCCATGTCACATGGGACACACAGTTAAGTTCAGTCTGGCCTGTGATTCAAAGCTGATCTACCATCCAAATAGGTGCTCTCACTTTCAGTGCAAACTACTTGAGCCCACTTGTGTCACCACATGCAAATGTTCAGAGCTTGAATGAGGTCAGCAATTTTTGTGAGAGCTAGCTGGTGAGGTTACCCATACTGCTCTGTGAAACTGCCGATTGTATTAGTAGAAGATTGTGGGGGAATGGTGCGTGAGTCTGCTATAAAAAGTGCCTCCTAATACTGCAGATGATCCACCAAAATCTGGTACTTATAGTGCTCTATAGCATCCTCAGGCAGTGGATTTTCCAAGGCAACTTTGAGTCTGGCAAATTCTCTTGGCTCCCAGCCAGAATACGAAGTGTGACCAATACTTTGGACAGCTGGTGGGAATGACAGAGGTCGATACACACTATCATCTTGCATCAGTTCTTCTGTGCATATCCATCATCTGTAGCTGCAGCTTACGATTATCCTCCATCAATCTGTGAAGTACCTCCATAACCTCAGGTTCAGTTTCTAGACCGGACCTCCTCCTGGGGAGGTGCAGGTGTGCTTTGAAACAGGTGGTCTGTACCATCAGGCAGACGTGAATATTGGCTCCAGCTTCTTGTGGTGAATTCCAGTCCTTAGGAGTGAGCGGAGTCATCCTGGCATATCTCTCTGATAGTCTCTCTACACTGTGATAGGGCTGCTGTTGCTCTGATGAGTAAGTTACATGGTGAGTTGAGCAGGAGTGATGTGGCTCTGGTAGAGAAACAGCAAAGTCTTCCAGCCAAGCAGGTGTCTGAGTCTCTCTGCAGGGACAAACGTCTGCTGGGCGCCTGGCCTTATGCTGATCTGGGAACATCTTTAGACAATTGCACAGTAACCATGCTATCAAAATCTCAAGGACCAAATGTTGCAGAGGTATTAAGGAGTAGATTTGCCAGATCATAATCAATGTGACCACCAGGGAGCATCAGTTAGGATGCAAATCCATTATTGAAATTAACTGCAAATTACACTTCTGCTCGTTTCTAAGTAGAGCAATGTGGTTCTCTTTCAAGGAATAAATTACATAATAAACAGATTGTTATCTGCTGCACATGCATGCATTGTAACATATAATTAGACATGAACGTATCTCTCTACTGCTGATTTCTTAAACATAAGGCAGAGAAATAAATACTTAAAATAAATGCAATCTAAATCTAAAGGAAGGCAACATACTTTATGTTATATAGCCCTTGCTTGTGATATATTCACACCAAGCACCAAAATTAAAATCACAAAAAAAAGCACCCAACCCCCACCACAGAAGAAAAATTACACCCCACACCAACATTCAGTCAACTCCCAGACTACATAAGACAATAGACACCCAAGTTCAGTTCATCCTCAACCTCTGATAGATCTCCCTCGCCAGCAGAGTGAACTCCTCAAGAGCAGAGACCACCTGCAAGAGATGGTAACAACCACCCTACCATCTGAAGAGGCCTCTGGTTCCACTGATGCGCCAGGCATAAGGCAGTGAGAACCATGTGGACTGAATTCATCTTCAAAGTGACATCATCTGAGTTGCCTAACAATAAAACTATAAAATGTTACATTTCAGTTATATAGCTCCACAAACCAAAACACCAAAACCTCTGAACTGGTAGACAGAACCAAAGACCATGGTTGTAATTGTCAGGTGTATTGCCTTGACCGTGTGAGCAGTTGTTAGAAGACGTAAAACTCAAACTGAACATCCGTCGACCTGTATAGAAAGCTTTTGAAAGATAAAATTGTCTGCTTCGTGAAGCTGAACTTAATAAATATTGCATAAATAATCAGTGGTTAAAACCTGTATTGTATTTTCAGCTATTTGTGATGGTTTCTTGGCTGCTTCGCAACACTATCAGCATGGAAATCATCACTGCCTAGAATAGATATGAAAACACCTTAGTTTGATTTTGTGTGCTGAATTAATGTGTGGGTAATGGTAATAGAGGTGTATCATTATAAATAAAAAAAACACTCCCACCTGCTCCAGAAAACAAAAAACAAAACAAACAAACTTTTCAGTATGATGTAGGACATGTTGGACATGTTTATGTTAAAACTGTTGCAGGGTTTTCAAGAAATGAAACAGTGACTGTGCTTATGAATACTGTGGTGATGGCAAATTTATTATTTTAATTCAATTAATTACATTTAAAACACTGAAAAACTATGTGTTTATTCAGTAATAATTATATTTAATTTGCCACATTTTACCAATTATCTAATGATGTTTTTGTTTAATCCATTTTGGCACTCGTGTCACTCCATAGATTTCCGCTGGTTTCTCCTTTTGATAACGTCTCGGACTTTGGAGAAAATCCTTTCATACAAATATAAATACATGCACCTCTGAATGATACCCATGAACCAGGTGTCATTGCTGTGCCCCTGTTGCTTCTCACACAATAACACTTCACCTTGGAATAAAAAGCACCCTAAGTAAAAACTAGTTCGTACACTAACATGCAATTTTTGCAGGGATCTAATCCATTTCATATGCGTTCAGAAATCTCGCCAACACTTGAACCTCTTTCGAAACTAGCGAGCCTTCCACGTCATCGTTGACGTCACTCACCCACAACGAGGCAAGCCTTCACACGCACTTCCAAAGACTTCATGGATCTCTCGACACACCCTCCGAGGCTTCAGCACAGGGTCCCAGTCTGAGTGGAGTGTTTTTTTCTCCTCCTCTCAAGTCATGTTGTGTATTTTCGTTGTGTTTTTTTCCTATCAGCCTACCTCTCTGACATGTCTCCCTAATGTGATGTTTGTTTACAGTATGTTTGGTCAGAGGGTTCCTTTTTAAGTGCGCGTGCGCCATCTAGCGTGCTGCCTGCTGTAACCCATAATTTCCTTCGGGATTAATAAAGTATTTCTGATTCGGATTCTGATTCTGATACTCGTTGGCACCCCCTATATTAAGTATGAGGTGCCTGATAGTTTCATGACAAATGAAACCTAAGTTCAACCATTATAAAACAGCTGCAGTCACGCTGGTCTGACCCCACCCCTTCAGTGTGAATCAGAGAGTCAACAGAAAATCTTTCTGGAGTGCTTTGGAGACAGAAGGAAAATTCGAGGACTTGAAAGACTTGAACTTGAATAATTTTTAACTTATCTAAACGGGACATCCTGCTTTAAAAAATGTCTGAAAACATCAAGATGGATTTACAAACTATCCTCTGTGACATGTGTATAGAGGACAGGAAACCAGCAAAAAAGATGTGCATGAAGTGTGAGATCTCCATGTGTGTCCAGCACCTCCAGGCCCACCTGACCACACCTGTGTTACTGCAGACTCATCCTCTGACTGAACCCATGGATTTATGTGGGAACACCAAATGTTCTCAGCACGGCAAGCTCCTGGAGTACTACTGCTTGGACGACATGACCTGTGTGTGTGTTTCCTGCGCCATTGAGGACCAGCACCGCCTACACAATATGAAGACCTTCTCCACAGCCCACAAAGAGCTCCTGGAGAAGCTGAAAGCTGAGCAGCTGATCTTACAGGAGAAAACAGACGATGAGGATGTGAGTCTGGAAAAGTGGGAGAAGAGTGAAAGAGAGAAGCTGGGTCGCTGCAGTGTGCGTCTGATTGAGGCTGTGACTAAGCTGCGTGACATCTCTCTGACCAGCGTCCAGAGCTCAGTCTCTGCTCGTATGGTGTCCCTGAAAACCAGCAAGAGCAGCCTGGAAGCAGCACAGAAGGAGAAGGACACCTTCAGGTTTCTGCAGATGTATTCTCAGGTGCATCAGGATGTGGAGAAGGCCAAAGCTGTGGATCTGAGAAAAGGGCTGGAGCCGGGCAGCCATCGGGACAAACTGGTTGAGGAGATGAGACAGAATGGGGAGAAGATGGTGAAGCAAGCGTCTCAGTTCTGGGGATCATTGCTGACTCTGGTTGATCCTGAACACCACCAGGAGCTTGTTCCCACTGGTTCAGACCTGATCTTTGAGCCACAGTCTCTGGGTCCTGGCATGTCGCTGTCCACTGACAACAGGAAGGTTTTCCACAGTCAGTGGATGAAATTTTGTTCTTCCTTCCTATTCTTCATTAAGAGTACACTTCCTGTTCCTGACTTTAAGAGATGGGTGATCAGCATTTCCAAAGACTGTGACTGGACCATCGGTTTATGTGATGACACTTATGCAGCCAGTATGAAGGATGGAAATGTCTATGGTCTACGCAGCCAAGGTAACCAGCTCATCTCTCTCACAACAAAGTGGCCAGTGGTTTCCCAACAAGTGATCAACACTGCAGATGGAAATGTGGAACCACAGATGACCAGACCACAAACAGTGGAAGTTGTGTGGAGCTTTCCGGACTCATTATCATTCTTCAGCAGGATCGGGCAGCACCAGAGAATAAACTTACTCACAGTAACAATCAGCTCTACCAGCTCAGACCTCAAGCCTTTTGTTTGTCTCCAGGGTTTAGAAAAGGAAGCGACAAATGTATCGATCTTTGGGTCAAGTGCAAGTGCATTTATGTTTGGACAAGTTCAGCAACAATATCAGAATCAGTGGAAATGCTCCTGTGGGAAGATTTATGGTGAGTCTACTGATGGATACCATTATGGAGGGTCTGTTTATCCCACGTATTCCAAATCAACCTGCTCTTGTGGAAAGATTATTGGTGCGGCACGAATAACAGCGGTGCTTTGTGAACTTCTGTAACTAATGCTCATGCTGTTGTCCAAAACCCACATCACCACATTTCTTATTAACCATGTAAGTTTTAGTTCCTCTTAAAATGCTGATTATCTGTAAATGAACATGTGGTGCTGGCTGTGCAAAAGTCTCTCTACTGCTAAAACTTGCAAAAGTAGTCTAAAGTAGGCTTTGTCATCATAAATGGTGCAAATTCAACACTCTTGTGCTAAATTATGGCTGGTGTATTGCTGCTTAAATATAATCGATAGCTTACTCTGTATTTGTGACATTGAGAATGTTTCTTGTTAGTTAAACCGAACTGCAAACATTACAAGGGAGCTTCAGTCAAACTTGTCTGACCAGTCTTTCAGTGTGTTGTTTAGCAGTGGTGGAATATTTTCCAGAGAGCTGAAACTGTTGTGGAGTGCTCCTGAGCAGGCTGAAGACTTTCACCAGAAACAGGCAAAAATAAATAAATCAAAAATGAAAAACTCAAGGATTCGTCAGATTTCAAGCAATCCTCAGTTTCATTAAAAGAGAGCATCAAGGACTGCATTCATGGAGGCATTCCTGCTGGGAAAACATGTCTAACAACATACAAACAAAAAGGAGAAGAACAGAGCCACAAACTGTTCTCCGTGACATGTGTGGAGAGGATAAAAGGAAGCCAGCAAAGAAGATGTGCATGAAGTGCCAGATCTCACACCTGTGTTACTGCAGTGTATCTTTTAGTTACAACAGGTTTCTGTCCCACGGGCTGTGGCTGGGCAGAGAGCAACTCCCACTATGTTTTCCCAGGAAGCTCCTGGCGCTGGCCCTGAGTTTCATCCTTCTGAGCATACAAAGGTTATACCTAAACACACAAATCTAAATGTGAGGATAAACTAGAATTTTCCATAACAAATGTGAGTTTTTGAAATATAAAAGCTGCCTTTTTTCATTTTGTCATTCTGTTCTGGGGCTTGAATATAATGTAGTTTTCTTATCCAGCCTTCCTTTTTAAAGTGTTTGTCTCCATCTGCTGGTATTGAATGTGTTACTGCTTCACAGCTGGGGTAGTCGACATGTTTTTGTATCAAAGTAACCTTTCAGCATGCTTCAAGATCACCCCTGAACATCCTCTGGGCCCTGCTTACAGGCTTTATCAATGCAGGCACTTTGGCTAATTATGTGTCTTCCATACTGGATCGTGTGCATTTATCCCTGTGCAGGTTTGATGGGAGGAGGCTAAGATACTGATGTAAGTAAACAGAAATATTTAGCTTCATGTGTACACACTGTAAATGATCTAATCAATAATAAAGTCATTGGAGTTTGAAGTTGTGGAAGGTTTTTATTGACTGGATGAGATGTAACGTGACTTATGAAATATAAAAACTGCCTTTTTTAAATCTTCACTCAAATATGACAAAGAAAAAATAACAGTTTACATAAGAACAATTTGAAATGAACTGTGTGAAACTAAATCCTGTTAAATACTCACACTGAAGGCTTCTGAAGCTAACATGAAGGAATCAGTTTATTTAAAGGCTTTAATCATTACAGTAAATCCACTTGAAGCTCTCGTTTGTAAAAGGAAACAAACAAACTTTGGTATTGATCAGGAGCAGCTGAACCAGGTAAGACAAAAGTACAAATAGACAAATCATTTATAGAAAGTATAACTCATTAAAGTGCAAAACTTTAGCAAAGGAATGACAGGTTTTCTAAAAAACAAGTCGATGTTATAATTTTGTTACAGCAATTGCAGAAACATTTAGGATGTATAAATAATTTAAGACATTTACGATAATTTTATATGTCAGTGACAAAGGCTTTTAGGAGTTTGCACTGGAATGATGAGAGAGCAGGCCTGCAGAGGTAGCCTGCATCTTACTACCTGGAAACACACTCAGACCTGGAATATTCAGAGTGTGATGAGACCCAGAGTCTGTGCTGGAAAATACTTCTGTTATAGAGAGTGGAACTTACACAGCTAGAGCTGCGCTGAAGGTTAACATCATACTACCTGAACGAGTATCAAAATATGATGTTTTTAAGTAATAAAACGTCTGCTCGCTTCAGTTTACACCAGACTAACAGACAAATGGCATGTGGGAGTCAAACCGGCGCCGCTTCTTTCTTTGCAAAGCCGGGCGTTCAGCTGTCGTTCCCGAAGACGGTGTTGAGCTGCTGGGTGACTCTGATGAAGGTCGTCCTGCGGCTCAGCTCCTTCAGCTTGGCTGCACCGACATAAGTGCAGGTGGAGCGGACCCCTCCCAGGATGTCTCGTATGGTGTCACCCACCGGACCTTTGTAGAGAACTTCCACGGTCTTCCCCTCCGACGCTCTGGAGGCAAAGAAAATGAACGAATGACATTCCGGGGAGACATTTCACCTAAATAACCTTCCTCTAACAGCCAAGCACCTGACGCCAACCTGTAATCAGCCACGCCTCCCGCATGTTTCTTCATCGCCGTGTCGGAGCTCATGCCGTAAAACAGTTTGTACTTCTTGCCGTTTTTTTCGATGATCTCGCCGCCGCTCTCCGAGTGGCCGGCCAGCATACCACCGAGCATCACAAAGTCTGCTCCAGCACCTGAGAGCCAAACAAGCAAACTCCGTTTTCACGCTAGTTATACTTTCTAAGATTGGAGTTCAAGTTCTCTTTGAAAACACAGCAACTCACCAAAAGCCTTGGAGACATCTCCCGGGCAAGTGCACCCCCCGTCCTGTGTGAAAGCAAACAAGGCGTTACGAGTGTGACTTTATCATGGCTGCACAACTCTAACAAATAACACTGACCTGGGAATTACAGTCAGTAGTTTCATCAGGCTACGGCCCATGAGTAATAAACTAAAGATAAATCAATGTCAGTTTCTGTCTCACAGGTCTCGGCTTAAAGGAAGAGTGCAGAACATTTTGTATTGTTAGATGACAAGAATGAATGAACTCTGTCCAGGAACAGTGGAAAACACACACAGTACATAAAAGATAAATGTAATAATAACAACAGTGAGAATAAAATGATCATCAGGTAAACAGACTAAGAACATGTTATAATGAAGAGCATGCAGGTCTGAACTGATGGGCTTTGAGATGCGATTTAAAAATAGAAAGCGAGTTTATGGTCAGATCTGGATATCAGCTGATATTATCGATTTGGGTCAAAAAAGGAAAGAAGAGGCGGGACAAACACTCTTCAAACATGCAGATGTGCACCAGAGGGGATTCTGGTTGGCAACACAAAAGGAACAACCAGCTGATCCAAGCAATCGGGGAAAGTGTAAAAGAGTAAATAAATAACTCCACGAAATAAATGTTAGGAAAGTTTGTTTAACTTATATATCTGATTTTCAAATGACCGACCATCAGTAGTAGCATCAGTCATAATATTGGTGGGGCTTGTTTTGCACACTTCCTTTTCGAAACCTTGAACTGAGCCCTTATTTTGTTTTTGTTAAGCCACATGTCGCTGCAACAGTCACTTATTAACCATAGGAAAACCACCGTGGGTGGAGGACACCCCACTTTACCTTCTATTTTACCCTAAATATAAATATACCCAAAATCTATTAAAATTAATATTTTGCAATAAATAAGACTTTAAGCAACGACTGAGACCATAAACACTTTAGGAGAATGTTTACTGAGATCTCAGATGAAAAAACTCAAAAAGGGGCAGCTTCTTATCGATCTATTAAATCTGACTTGACCAGGGGAACCGCCCCCTGCAGGCCGTTAAAAAGAATGCAGGTTTTAAAGTGCATAACACAATGTACTGTCCATATTTTACATACAAGAAACAGATAAAACTCAACCATGTGCACCTAGAAATCTCACAAATTAATGGTATATGTTATTGATTCAAAGGGATTCAAAAAAATAAAATAAAAAATAGAACTTGTGGTTTGAGACACACTTCTCTTTCTATTCCTTCGACCACTTCCTGTGTGCTTCCTTTTAACACAGGAAACATGCCGTCTTCAAACTCTCGACTGCACTCACTGAGATGATGTGGCCACCCAGGCCGTGGGCTGCATCTGCACACTCAATGACGGCGCTCAGCTGAGGATAGCCAACCCCTGTCTTCTTGCGGGTGGTGCACACAGAGCCTGCAGAGGAAGGAGGAGCCAAACAGGAAACAGCAGTTTTAAGCACTGTTGAGTCTTTATGTGGCAAATGAACGTTGACTGCATGGTGGCAAATATGAATAGCTACCAGCACAGAAAAAGGAATGTAAACAAGGTGGGTAATTTTATATAAATATAGAAAATGTTCTTATAATTTAAATATGCCTGTGCAGTAAATAGGCAAGATAACCTCACGGCGAGTGTGCTAAGATCAAGTGCAGAGTGCCTTAAGGCTCACCTGGTCCGATGCCTACTTTGATGATGTCGGCGCCGGCGAGGATCAGCTCTTCCACCATCTCTCCTGTTACCACGTTCCCTGCCTGAGCAAAAATAAAAATCAGCATGTATCCGAGAAATGTCATTTCCCTCGGGCATTTAAAAGGATTCACAGACAGGAACTGACCATTATCGTGTGCGAGGGGAACTTCTCCCTGACGTCTCTGACGAAGTGGACAAAGTGCTCTGAATAACCGTTTGCCACGTCCACGCAGATGTACTTCAGCTGCTGCACCGCCTCCACGATGGCCGAAATCTTCTCAAAGTCACCGTCACCGGTCCCCGTGCTGACTGCCACACTCTGAGAGACGAACACAGAAGAGTGAGACTCGTCTTACAGTTAACACGCCATTAATAACCTCGTCAGAATAACTGGTTCAAACAGCAGTGAGTACCTCCAGACATTCTGGATGCTTTTCTGCAAACTCCAACCAGTCATCCACCGTGTAATGTTTGTGGACTGTAGTGAACAGAGTAAACTGGAGGAAGACACAAAGAACAAAATTAGGTTATCCATGCAGACATACAGCAGTGCAAGAACACAGCCTATCGTACTGTGCAAAAGTCTTGAGCCACCCGAGTTTCTATATATTTTGGTAGAAAAATGGGAAATAGGTAAAGTGATTTATTGGTGCAAAAATGCATGAACATACAAAATATAAGGCAAAAAAAGAGTTTGCACAATTCTAACGAATTTGAGAGTCAATATTTGGTGTGAACATCTTTATTCTTCAACACAACCTGAACTCTCTGAGGCAGCTTTCTTGTGATTTCTTTAAGTAGTCTTCAGGAATAGTTGTCAAGGCTTCTTGAAGGACATTTAAAGCTCTTCTTTGGATGTTTCTGCCTTTTGTTCTGTTCTCTGTCAAGATGATCCCACGCTGCTTCAATAAAATTGAATCTGGACTCTGAGGAGGCCAATCCATGGCTGATAGTGATCCACTGTGTTTTCTATATTCACGTATATTTAACTTCATTGGCAGTGTGTTTGAAACCATCGTCATGCTGAATAATAAAGCTGCTACCATTCAGTCACTTTCCAGATGGCATTGCATGGTTTATTTTGAGATCTACAGAAAAGTGGTGTCACTGCTGTTGGGATTAAATAATTTGCAGTGCCTCAATAATACTATGCTTTTTATTTACAATGAATAATGAGTGTTATAAAGTTATACAGAGTAGTATTAAGTGGACACAGCCCTGAAAAATAAAGGCACGAGACCATGTGTCCTTGGGGAGTAGAAAGCTACAGACTCTCACTCACACTTGCCTGAGAAAATGTAGATAAGAGGGAACCATCTCTAGTGGAAAATTACAGGGACACTGTTGTTTAGACTAGAATGAGAGAGCTTCTGTAATAAAACTGTTGGGGGCGCACCACCATTTTGAGATCCGCGGTAACGTGTCATGCAGGACGCATCTCCCTTCTAGAAGTAATAAAGTGTTAAATGGTCTACTGAGCAGTGGTTTGTCTTCCATTGGATGCCTCTGAATAATCAAAAGAACTCAGTGAATTGTTGACATTTACACTGCTCATGCAGTGACATCTGATGGCCATTAGGGGCAGTATTAATGAATGACACACACACAAAAAAGTGTGTGTTTGTGATGTGGTCGTCATCTTTTTGTGGCTGAGAAGGTCAATAGAATTGTAAGATAATACAAACAAACACACAGTTGTTTGTATTATCATTCTATTGATATAGAAATATTCCACATGTAAGCCACCAATATTTAAACTGAGGCATCAGACTCCTCCTGTTTTTAATCCCCATTCAGCAGGGACAGGTAAGAGAATCAGTGCCCATCCTCAGGTGTGTAATGTAGGGATTACTGGCACTCACATTATTCATGGCTTAGATAAATTTAGGTTCACCTATTTCTGTTTGGACTACTTTAATCACTCCCTACTGCTGCCAGCAGTACTTCTCAGTGAAATAAGACATAACAGCAAACATTTCTGCACCTGGTGCAAAGCCACAGCCATCTCAAAGGTCCCCACAGTGTCCATGTTAGCAGCGATGATGGGAATCCCTCTGTAGCTGCCCTTAGAGTTCCTGAAGGTAAAGCTCCTCATCAGGTCAACCTGTGGTAGATGAGGAGGCCGAAAAAAAATTACTTAAGAATTAATTTATGCAACCAGCTGGCAAAACATTTATTTTAGTTATTTGGAATTCCCATCAATGATTTGCGGTGACTTTTGTGCCCCTTTTAAAGTACTGTCGCATGGCCTGTGTGCTCACTTTCCAAGAATAGCTAATGATTTAGCAAATGGAAACATCTGCATGTAGGTCAGTCTGGTTTCCTGTGGAAACTGTGTACAGCTGCATTACCCACCTCGCTCCTAGACTTCAGCGTACTCCGTTTTGGCCGGAGGAGCACATCCTTGAAGTCTAGCTTGATGTCATTCTCTATACGAGGCATTTCCGAAAAGAAGCAGCAGCAGCCGGTCTAACAGGGAAAAAGATGGAGCAGTGCGGATCTACGAAAGAGAGCAAAGTTCATATATTAACGGGACACCCCTTACTTTGTCATTCATACAGCCATGTATATGAAAAACAAGTAACTGTAAGCAGGTACGCTCAAAGTTGACGTCAGGAGGGACCCTCAAAAAGCCAAGAATCCTTCTAGGACTGAAAAAGAGACTCGGGGAAAATCCGGGACTGCGTTATGAAAATGGACTAAGTCCTTCTGTAGCTAATGAGTCCTGCTTTTTTAGCTCCGATGTCAAAATTCAAGGTTACACCACATAACGGGGTTAATAGCTGAAGTCACTCACAGACCGTTCATGTAAGCATGAGCTAATAATAATAAAATGAGTGCGTTATCTACCGATTTAATAATTTACCAAAACAAAGTACTGACCGTTGGGAAAATGACAGATCTGGTCCGAACCTCACCGCTTCAGCTTCCGTCTCCACTGGCGGGAAACTTTATTGTAGCGGACACCCGCCGGCACCCGCCTTGTAGTTTTTAAGGGCTTCTGCTCGGAGGAGACGACGCACGTAAAAACTACTAACTCGACTTGCGCTTTACGTCATGTGATACTGATGTCGTAAGGATTTTTTAAGGTACTTGGGTGAGAAATTTGGGTTTGCTTTTCTTGTGACCTTGCTCGAGTTAACGTAAAGTCATTTAGGTTTAACAGTTGTGTTTGTTTGTTTGTTTGTTTGTTTTTGCGGAAAATAATATATATAAACCGGAAATCCACGAAGCGGAACGGTTAACGTACAAACGAGAAGGGGGAAAGACACAGGAAGTACCCACTGATTTTCTGGGAAGAGGAGGAATATCGCGCATCTTCAACAAAATACCACATCGAAACCTAAAATTCCAACACGTAGTTTGAGATATTTTACATTCCTTTAATATAAAATCGCACCACTGATCCCACTTGACTGATATTTCTACAAAGAAGTCAACAAAGATGCTGATTAAAGTGAAGGTAAGGTCCGTCATACTGAACGATTTGAGACTCGTCTTGTTATTACTGACTCACTGCCTCTGCTGGATCCGTTGAAATAATTTGCTTAACAATGTTTTTATCACAGACACTCACTGGCAAGGAGATAGAGATTGACATAGAGCCCACAGATAAGGTACATGTTTATCTTTTTTTTTATGTGCGCAGATAGTAAGTCGGTGTGTTTTTCAGTGCATTTTAATTCATGTCCATCCAGGTGGAGCGGATTAAAGAAAGGGTGGAGGAGAAAGAGGGGATCCCTCCCCAACAGCAGAGGCTAATCTACAGTGGAAAACAGATGTAAGACCCGGATACAGTATTTTTTATTATTATTATTAAAGAGTGAGGTTGGGGATGTATTTAATGGAAGCACCTGCACACAGTGTAGTTTATTACAGTAAATCTCTTATAATAAATATCCCAGTGTAGCAAGTGCTCACTAGTGCACCACGTGCATCTGCCAGAAATCAGTTAGCCTTAGTTTAAAATGAAACTGTACTTAAGATTTATATCTGTCACAGAAACAAATCTGCAATAGCATGCTAATACTGATAGGAAGGGCAAGAGCAGAAGGATCAGCTTTACCTCAGGTTAATGTACCCAGGTGAATTATAAAATGTATTAAATTTATAGTTAAAATCAGTCAAATATATGCTAAAGGCCATTTCATGCCATTGTGCCAACGAGTCTCAGATCAGCTGACTGGAGCAAGAAGGAAACATCAGGACTCAAAAATCCATCTGCACATATAGGTTTTTATTTTATAAAGTGTCAATTTTACAAAATCCACTTTGCACCTATATAGTGCATTTTAGGAACAACCACAGACACATTGCTGACCTCGTTTTAATTTGAAAACTGCAGGGTGGTGCTTAAATGTGGACGGGGTGAAACAACGACTCCCACATTTGCCACCATATTCAGCCTTATCAGGCACAAAAATGCAGCTAAATCATTACAAGTTAGATTCATAAACATCCTTTTTTGCTGATGCCAAAGCAATCGAGTCTAAAGGGTCACGTTAGTTGTTAGCAGTGACTCTTTAAGGTTTATGATGAGATGAGTGCCTTTTACTCATCGTTGATTTTTAGTAACGTTTACAGCTCGTTGTTGTTCTAAAGAAGGAAATCTCTTGTCTTAATTTTTGCCACCGCTTCTCTTCTGAAGCAGCATTTTTTATAATACAAAGAACTACAGATGTACGTCGACATTATCCTCAAAACGTTTAGGGAAAAGTTCCACATCTTTACCTGCTTAAACTGTTTTACGTATTAAAATAAATCATTTGTGTCAGATGGATTTTCATTTTAAAAAAAGAGAGTATTGAATGCATCATCTCTTTCCTCAGGAATGATGAGAAAACAGCAGCAGACTATAAAATACAGGGAGGCTCCGTTCTCCACCTGGTACTTGCTCTGAGAGGAGGATGCCTGCTCCACCATCGCACAACACTCTGTTCTACACCTGCGGTGTAGCCTTCACCGCTGCCTCAGCTGTTGCCCTGCCTGCACGAAGCGAGAACAGTGACGACTCCGAGCCAGCGGCTGCTGGATCACCAGGTGGTATTGAAGCCAAGACGGAGCCTTGGTCTAAAAAGTCTGATCGGGCTCTCTTTATTTCAGACATTTCCCTGCAGCCAACAGTGTGTTGGCCACAAACGCTCCCTCCTTCCACACTCTGTAAATTTGCCACGGTGCGACACCCTTATGTAGTTGAAAAGTTTCTCAGAATTAAAGAAGATTTTGTCTTCAAGTCAACAAATCAGATATTTTGTCTGAAGCAGACAGGCCCGAGGTTTTTGAGGCATGTAAAAGAGTTACTTTAGTTCCACTAATGATAACACTGATGACTGAACTACGATGCTGCCTCCAAACGTTCTTTAATTGATTATTTTTTTATGCTGTGTACATGTTTTGTTATTCTTATATGATGCAGATGTGCCGTAGTGCAGTTAGATTTGAGGAAGATGAATCGCTGCATATGTAAAAGGATAGTTCCACATTTAAGGAAAGTCACCGACTCATTTTTTATGGGAAACCGACGCACCTCTCGCATCTGATCACTCAATATGAAGTCACTATCATCAGCTGGTTAAATTGCTTGTTTGTGTAGCACGAATAAGCTCCTTTACCGGGCGTGTCCCGAGAAAGTCCTTTAAATTACGTTTATAGAAGGTTTAAATGCAAAAGCTCACATGCAACAGTCAGAAACACAAGCTGTAGAATAAGTACTTTATAAATCAAAACACAAAAGTTCAAAATGAGTAAAAAATGTAGATAGACTGAGTAGTGCAAGGTGCAAACTGTGGTGTAGTGATGAATGGAAAATAACCCAGCAATAAGACCGGCTGTAATCTTTAGGTGACAGATTTCCTTTGTTAGCATCTCTAAATCTTTTATTAACATGTCACATGACACATGTCGGTTTAATATGTGCAAAAAAAATAAGTGTTTAAAACAGAAACCGTGTTTCAGTCTTCTTCTTAACCCACAGTGAAATGTCATTTCTAACTGTGAATTTTCCACTTGGATTATGTTCCTAAAAGAAGACCAAGCGAGTTAAATGGCGACACGCTTCTAGTGTTTGTAAGTGGGTTTCTTCTCCCAGTCTTTGTGCTGATCTACCTGCCTGCTGGATTTAACCCTAACAGATCCATAATTTGTTGGACAAAGAGAATTTTTGTAGTTTTGCTTCCGTTCTCCACCGCAGTGGCTTTTAAATCAAACAGACCAGATGTGATTGAAGTGCAGACCTTCAGCTTTCAAAGAGTTTAACAGAATTGCATGAACTGTTTAGGAATTAGAGCCATTTTTAGAGGCTCAGAAAGCACAAAATAAAATTGGGTTTTTATTAATACTTTGATGAAGTCAACCACTGAAGTCTGTATCCCATGGACGTTACCATTACTGCAGCCAGCTTCAGTCGCTGCTTGTTTGTGGGTCTCTCTGTCGTCAGTTTTGTATTCAGCAGTTGAAAGCATGCTCTGTTGGTTTGAGATCAGATGACTCTCCCATTGATAAATCTCATTTCTTTGCCTTTAGAAATTCTTGGGTTGCTTTTGCAGTTTGCTTTGTCTCATTTATGCATTTGCACAGTGAAGCTCTGTCTGATCAGCTTTGCAGCATTTGCCTAAATCTGAGCTGAGAGTACGACCCTGCACACTTCACAGTTCATCCTACTGCTTCTATCTACAGCCACATCATCAGTAAACACTAGTACCCCCCTGTGCACCTAACAGCCAAACGTGCCCATGAGCTAGTCTGGGTTGCATCTGTCCAGAACAGCGTGAGCTCTTCTAGTTGTTTTCCGGCAGTCTGATGTGTCCTTCCTGTTCTCGAGTCTAACCAGTTGTTTGCACCTTGTTATAAACCTTCTGTATTAACATTCATGAAAGTGTGTCGTGATTGTAGACTTTCACAGCGATGCACCTTCTTCCTCAAGCGTGTGCTTGACTTGGTTTAAAGTTTCTCTTTTAATTTAGTCTTCTGTGGTATTGCTGAGCTCTGCATTCATTTAATATTTTTTGGAAGAATGTGTTAGATTGTTGATCAGACAGGTTTATTTTAGCTCTTCAGCCTAATGATGGTCTCCCTCACTTACACTAACATGTCTTGGGCCTCCTCATATTTAGAGTTTTAGTGAAAAGCTTTAAATTATAAATTCAACACATGGAATCAGCTTCAAATATTAACAAGGAGCAGGCCTCTGAAAATGGGAGACTGTATAAAAATGACTATATAATGTCTGTATAATTCATAAACGGTTAATGTTAATTTTTATTTAAAACGCTTGAGTGAAATTATATCTAGACTGTTTCATTTAAAAACATATCTGCTGTGATCGTGTACAGAGGCAGAGTGTCTTTGTGCAACAAATTATGGACCAAACTATGTGAGAGTGGGAAAAGTCTTTATGAATCTGCGTTTCCGAAAATCGAAAACTATTCCTGTGATGCAAACCAACAAGTAATGGGCGTGTTTTGTGATGTCAGGAAAATCTCCTGCGACTTGTTCTAAATCATGGACCACATACGGTAGTTGATTGTAAGCCTGCTTTATAAGCAGCCTGAGCATGTCCGCTGGGTAAGCTACTGATTTATTTAACGTGTTGGGCAGAGTTGGCTTTTGCTCTCATTGCATATTTGACTGTAGTGAGGAGCGCGGCTTCAGTTTACGTGGTTTGTTTGTTTGAGAAGCATTGCTGTGTTAGTTCCCACGTTGCTCCCACCAGTGTGTGACGAGTTATGAGAAACTGACTTTTGCTTTGGATTGATCTGTCAGTAGAATAAATTTGATCCTGCAAACGACTCGTGTTTACTACTTTCTGTTTCTGATCTGTGTTTGTTTGTTTGTCCGCAAACTCCTCCTAAACCGTCAGGAGTTAAACAACCAAACGTGGCACTCGGGTACATCTTACGTCCCTAAGGGTTTTTATCTACATCTGATATTATGATGTCATTGTGTTGCCTAGCAACCACCTACCAATGGCTCAAAGTGATCAGTTTTTAGCATTTTTGCCCTTATAACACCTCAAAAATAGCTTCCATCATTTTATTTCATGAAGGTAACATCTCATTTCAATAAGTCACATCTCAATATTTCTAATACTCAAAAGCTAAATTATGAATGATATATCGTGATGTCACCACATTGCTTGGCAACCACCTATCAACGAGCTAAAATAACGTTTTCTTAGACCTTCCTATGATCCATCCTATCGTTTTCATTTCACAACAGTAAGATTGCCTTTAGATCCACAAGAGTTGAATTATATACATTTTGCAACCACGCAGCAACAGGCTGAAATGACCCATAATGTAAACCTATAAACGGCATCTAGCACCCCTATCTTTTTTTTAACCTTTCTCAGTGTGATCAAGTATTTCGGTCTGCCAACAGCATGAACAGGTCAGACAATACCGGACCATGGACACGTAACTAGATGATTAAGTTCAACTGAAGCTGCAAAAACGAAGACATGAGAACGCTTCCTCACATATGTTTTTAATTCTTCTCACACACTCATCGCCAACATGTACATTTACATTTTCAACACAGAAGTAGGCTTGAGACTTGAGTCTCAGCACGGAAGGTAAAATGCATCTTAAATTAGAGACACATTTAAAAATAGCATTCTTATTACAGCGTATGTGGTTATTATAACATATTGCAAGGAGGGGACTTTCATATCACTTTAGCTATTTGCACATACAACAAAAATAGTTCCACCACACTGAAGGTCTGTTTTTGGTCTAAATGCAAGCAAGAAGCGCAGCTGCAGCACATCAGGGAAGGAAAGTCGGCGCTGCGGTGCTTTAAGTAACACAGATCAAGCTTCAAACTTTGTGTTACACCTGGCACGGTTTGCATTGTCGTGTCACATAAAGTTGCAGCATTTTGTTTCGGAGTTGAAAAGGTTTCCAGGCCTGCATCATAAAAACTGATGGAAATGCCACGATCGAAGGTGTTCACATTAAAAGCATCCTTTGAAATTATTTTGTGTACATTTATAGATAGATAGACATAAATGAGGCCTTAATTAAAAATTCAAACATTAGTCAGTGGTTATTTTTATTTACTAAGAAACAATCTACAGACTGTTATGACACTGGTGTAAATGCACAATCAGGCACAAAACACATCATTGTACTTGTAAAGACATCCAAGAAACCCTGCTCCTCTTACAGTTTAAGACAAATCTCTACAATACTGGTTTCTAACACTTATCATCCTCTTGTGTGACTGAGACTCCTGAGGAATAAATATCTAAAGCACCAGTACAGACATATACCACTAACAAACTGGTTTTCAAACAAGCCGTCAGCCGGATGCGTTTGGTTTTAGGCAGTGTACTGTATGTAAGGAGAAGGCAGTGGGGATGCCCTGAGACACTAGTGTAAAACTAGGAAGGCTGTGGATACAGGAGTGTGTGTGTTTATGTGCGTGGGAGTGTTGTTACCAGAATGTACAGGACAATCATAACATAACCAGACAGCATGTAATGAGTTCATTCAGGGGTGCGTGTTCAGATTTTGCTGGTATCAGTCGTAATATTGCACTAAAATGTCGTCTACTTCATTACTTTATTCGAAAATATCATTTTGTTGTAAAGCTGTTGTGCTTATGCCTTACATAAAGCATAAAACTGATTTCAACAAAGCTACAAAGTAAAGCTACAAAAACATTTTCATCAGAGGTCATGAAACACTTAAACGCAGGCGTTCACGCGAGCGAAGCAAGCATGGAGAAAACGAGCGCGACTCACCCGCGGGCTCCTTTCAGCCCGTGTTGCTGTGTAGTGTTTTTTGTTTTGTTTTTTTGCTTCGTTTTCTTTTGATGAAAGAAAAGAAAAAGTCCCCACATTCGTCAAAACGCAGCTGGAATGGCACACGAGCACAGGAGTATATTCTAATTAAGGCAATTAAGAAAAAAAACCTGTGCACCACTAATACAATACAGGTGTCCCACATTCACACTTCGAAGAATACAAAAAGAGCTGACATGAATACGGTGTTAGAAAACACTAAAATTAATATATTAATAGTACTAGAAAAACTTAAGCAATTATCACAATTACAAAATAAATGAATGAGAAATGTTTCAGAATTAAAGTTAAACACAAAAACAGTATTAGTGTACATCACAACATGAAATGACTTGATCTGAGTCGGAGTTTCACAATCAAAATGCAGCTCGAGTTTTCTGAACGCATGAAAACACAGATTAACAACATCAAAAAAACTAAGAACAAAAAAAAGCGTTGAAGTCATCACAGTCAGTCTTGTGATAGAAATAAAAAAAACGTATAAAAAAAGTCGCTCTTACAGCGAGAGTTAATAGGGTTGAAGTTGAATAAAGGGCAGGGCGATGATGATGATGATGAAATGGAAGGTGCTAACCTTTGTTTATTGCACTTTTGATGGACCCCAGACAGGAAGGTTTGAGGCCAGACTACTCAATTTGACATCAAATAAAAGACTAGGCGTGGGGGCACGTGTATAGATGTGTGTTTTCATGTGTGTGCATGTGTGCACCCACGTGGGTGTCTGCATATATTTGTGTAGGTGAGATGTGAAAAGTTGCACTTCAGCAGTCTGCTGATTTGCGGTTGTCTCTGTCCTCCTTCGACAGAGGAGCCCTGGCCTCCTTCATTTCCTCGCCTTCCTCGCCGCTCCCGCTGCTGCTGGTGTCGCTTACGGCCGGATAAACGACCATACAGAACTTCTGGCACACGTATGTCATTTTATCTGGGAGAAGAGAGCAAAAAAAACGGAGTGAGGACAGATTGAGGTGCAGGCTGTCTGACTACATGATGCAGTTATTAAACAGCATTAAGAAAAACAACTGCTATTACTCGTAGTTATAACATTTTATAACATTGCAGTCATGGAGTGGACGTCCTAACAAATTCACATCAAAGTCAACTACAAACAACCCAAGAGCTACATCTCATGACATGAAGTTCCACTGGTCATGATTTCTTCTGTAAATATATAATTATTTTAAAGCATATTGTGTATAAATGAAGTACGGTGTCAAAGAACACTTCTGACTTATAATATAGTTCCTAAACAATAATGAATTTGCATTTGCTGAACATTGAATCATTAAGTTATATTGGGCTGATTTATGGGGACATACCAACAATAGTGTTAAAGCACTGTGGCTTGTTGTCCCAGTATACTCCCAGGAAATAGACTGGGACACCGGTGAGCATGATGGCGAGGCCGATGCCGCACACCACGGGCTCAGAGTAGAGGGAGAAGATGAGCAGGAAGGCCCAGAAGAGGAGGTAAATTACCGGCCATATCAGGCTGATCTGAGAGGAGAGAGAGAGGAAAACAGACTTTTATAACGTAGAAAGAACAATTTTTTAAACCACTTTATAATCATTCATTTAACTCAAATTATGAGCTATTCCCGTTAAAGCTGAACTAGATGGACATTTACATTGTTTAAATAAGCAAAGTGCAAAATATATTGAGTACAAAGCTAAACCAAAGCACCACATGAACAGACCTTGATTGGCCGGTGCATGTCGGGCTGTTTAATACGCAGAACAATCTGCCCGGCGACAGTAACTCCGTAGAAGAGGTAGTTGATGAAGCCCACGTAGTTGATGAGGGTGTACATGTCACTGGTGCACAGCATAAGGAGGGTGGACAGGCACTGAGGAATGAGAAAGGTTTGTTGTGTTTAACCGAGTGTGTTCAATGGAGACAGGAGAACTTGTGTATGTGGTAGAGGTAATATGGAGGAGTGTAACAGGGAGAGCAGTACTCACTGTGAAGAGCAGGGCAGGGATGGGAGTGCAGCGTGTCACATGAATCATGGCCAGCAGACTCGGGAGGTGGCCCTCTCTGGCTCCAGCGAAGAACAGTCTGCAAAGTGAGAAGGACAGAAACACAATGAACAACGTTAGCACGAGGGAGAAGCCAAACATTATGAAGAAAGCAAGAAAGACTGGAGGGAGTCTGGGTGCTCAGTATTACGACTGTGATGAATTTAGTGGACATAAAAGCAGGTTAAAGCTCATTTCGACCTCTCCAAAAACGCTGCCTGCTCCAAACCGAGTGCCCTAGTTGACTTCTCTATTTGCCACATTTTACATTTGCTTATGAAGAACAGACTTTAAATTTGAGGACTACTGAGACAATCCATGCAAAATGTGTCATGTTAGAGCAGTTCATAGTAAAGCTTTGGCCTTGATGTCAAACACTGACTTCACATAGTACATAGTCTGTTGATACAAGTCAGTCTAGTCCAACTAACCGTGAAGATGTGAAGAGGGAACCGTTGACTCCCCCGAAGGTGGAGAGAGCCACAGAGATGGGCATGATCCACGCCATGACTCCGAGCAGCTTCTCACCAAAAGTCTGGGATGGAGAGATGGTTGGATGATAAACAGACATAAAGGCACATAAGTATGTGTCTTAATTGGAGATAGAAATAGCTGATGTACACACAGAAGACCTATATAGACGCAAAACCCACTTCAACACCACCTCTCATGTTCATTTACTTTAAACTGGAGCTAGACTACTTAACATGTACTCATAGATTACATTCAAGTTTTGTCACATGCCAATTAACCCTACAACCGAATCATACACTACTTTTTATATCTTATAGCTTGCTGATGTCAAACATAAGGCCCATGGGCCTGAAACGACCAATCAAAGATTCCAATCTGGCCCACTGGGTAGCTTGAAAAATGTGAACGAGGGCACTGATAAAGACCTCCCTCATGGACATCCATACTATGCCAAAGTAATAAAGTAATAAACAAACAAACAAATCACAGAAAAGTTCCTGTTTTTTTTTTTATCTAACACACTATTACTGACTTGACAGCTTTAAAAGAAGGCAACAGGACTTCTCTGACTTTGTGAAGATGTTTCTCCTCTCATACAAGAGGTCTTCATTTCTAAAACAACTAGCAGAGAGTCCCAGATAATAAACTCACCCACCATAATGTCTCCAACAGCCCTGGTGACGACTCAGGACCACCTCTAAAGGGGATTGTTACCCTACTAGGTGTATATTATCTTGGACCTTGGACCAGTTGTTTTAGAACTGAAGCCTCTTGGATGAGAGGCAAAACATCTTCAAAAAACCACACCCAGCTCCCTTCTTTTCAAGCTTTTAAGGCTACCATGACCTAGATGCCTGAGATCCTACACCAGGGGTAGGAACTCCAGGCCTCAAGGGCCGGTGTCCTGCAGGTTTTCCATTTCACCCTGGGTCAACACACCCGAATCAAATGATTAGTTAATCACCAGGCCTCTGGAGAACTTCAAGACATGTTGAGGAGGTCATTTAGCCATTTACATCAGCTGTGTTGGATCAAGGACACATCTAAAGTTCCCCACCCCTGTCCTACACAGTCATAGTATTATTGCCCATGCATTTACCAACAATGACCATTAGAGGGTGTCATTCATTTGAAATAACAAGGTGTGTCTGAATGAAGTGACAGGACCACCACAGCTACTCACCACAGCAACAGCATTTGAGGCAAGCAGCTCCTGAGGACTCATGGCTGTGACATAGGCGATGTTGGCGAAGACGTAAACGAAGGTCACGACAGGGATGGAAATGAAGATGGCGCGAGGAAGGTTCCTGAAGACAATACAGCACAATATTTCACTTAAGAACTGAGAGAAAAGCAAAAGATTTAAGGAAGGAAATTAAAAAGGATGTTTTACAGGTGGGGTGTTAATGGATAAGAAAGGTTACCAAAGAATAGGAAATGAGGAAATAAGTCGCTACTTTTTTATTTCTACATCTGTGACCATACACTGGGAATGTCAGGGGGAATTTTTCCATTGTTAAGTTACATAAATTTCAGAGAGCTTTAGCAAAAAGGATCAGGGATTAAACATAAGCTTTGTTGGTATGTGACTGCTAATTACTCAAACAGTCACAAGCAGCTTGTAAATCAGATATATTCCTGTGGCAGTGAGGCATTTAATCTAGTGGGAATGTGGTTTTCGACACACAGCAGCTTCATATTTATATATGTATATGAGAGGCAGCGTAAAGTATCTTACACATAAGGATCCACCAGCTCCTCTGTGACATAGTTGAGGAAGTTCCACCCGCCATAGGCGAAGGAGCCTTGTAGGAAAGCTAAGGCTATTAAACCTACATCGTAGTCCTGGAAGGGCTCAAAGGCGTTGGCAGGCTCCAGCCAGTAGTACTCTCCTACAGGTAGAGGAGAAAATCTTCAGCTTGGCACAAACACAATGGAACATTTACAACGATAGCACAAACCTTTCCAATTTTCTAGTCATAGTAAATAACAAAAAACAAAAAGCAGTTTCTTTTATGGTTCTCTGTGTTCATTTCTTAAATCTGCATGACCTTCCCAAATTAAGCGGGCCTGTTCCCAATCATTTATCTCTGGTTTGATAACTTGTTTTGCTGTCGGGGTAAACAGCCTGGTTTCCTCTGAGGTCTGGCCATGCTGTAGCAAGCCCAGCTGAAAACTATCAGCTAATGAAATCAGCGTGTATAAAACAAGTTGTAAAAGGTATTTTGTTAAATCCTTGTAAAGTGACTTTGCAGAATGTGTACTTCTTTTCCTCATTCCTTCTTTTTTATTCTTTTAAATCCTCTATTGAGGCTTGTTTTTAAAGATATGTCTACCACTCTCTCTATTGCATACAGTTCCTCAGATATGAGCTAAATTCCTCCCATCAAATCAGCCTTTGAACTCTTCATTATCTTCAGACAATTGTGCAGAAATCCCAGTTTTGCCCTTACAATAACTCTTCCTCAGCCATGTTTGTGCTGTAAACCCTCACAAGCCTGCTGATATTAGCAAAAGGGCCCCAGCAACTCGCTGACCCCTGATGTGAAGCCTTTACTGTCCCGACACACTGAGCGTGTCCCCACTGACCCTAAGTCTGTGTCTGTGTGTAAGACATGGCGAAACCATTGTGAGCGATGCATATATGAATGCACATATGGCAGCGGTGAGCTTACCCTTGCAGACCTGCACGACTCCCATGATGATGATGAGTCCCAGCGCCAGCAGCTTGCCGGCAGTGAACATGTCCTGCACTCTGGTGGCCCACCTCACGCTGGAGCAATTCACCCATGTCAGCAGCACTAATAAGAGAGAAGCACACAGTTATAAATCAAGGACGGCATTAATTCAGCCAATACTGCAAGCTCAGTTGCAAGCTGTCGCTGATCTCAGTGCCAACTCGCAGCAGCTGACGGCTCAGCAGATATCATTCTCTGTGACCAACTCATAAAAACTGTGCTATTTAGGCTGCTTCTGCCTTCTTTTATTTAATATGAATATGCAAGCCACTTTGCAACCCGACTCCACCCCAGCTCCGTCTTATCAAGACGTTTCAGAGAATTTAGCCTTTAGTGGCTACGTTTTAACTGCGAAACCCACAAAAACCAACCCTGTAACCTACAATGTAACCTGACCTGCACCTACCTGAAAATGTAACTACACGTCCAGTCGGTGCAGTCAGCAACTACTGCGATTGGCCAATTACACCTGTGCCATGTTTCTGGCTAATTTTTTGCTGCAGTGTTTGAATGAGAATAACTATCATCGCCAAAAAATCGTATCATAGTTAGGAGCAATAATCATAGCACAAATGTAAGGACTCACAAATGTCAGTGAAGTCCTGGAGGGCAATTGCTGACACTAAACTTGGCACTGATGTAAGGGAAAGAACTAGAGGGACAAAAATGTTTTGTACCCGGAAAAAACAACTGACCACAACAAAGAGCAAAGACCCAGGAGGGAAAAAGTCCCAGCATTTTGTTTGTTTCTATCAGCTGGCACCACATGAAACACACTGGGACAAGGACCACAAGGTATTTAACATAATTCACCACATACCAGCGTAAATATCGGCAATGACGTTGACAGCTTACGTAGGTTATGTGGTAGCCTCAACAGAGATTCCTAAATCAGGCGTTAGCCGAGAGCATATCTACCATCATTAATGGATGCTCTGGTCTGAGGTCTTGCTGCTGCCCTCTCTGCTTTCAGCTTTGCAAGCATAAAACAACAGAACCACACTACCAACAAAAACTACAACAGATGGACATAATGACTTTCTTGTGGTCCTTACTGGATTTGTTTTACTTCACTCCTATCCTATAGAATCCTTCTATATCATTGACTTCAGATTGTCACGTATGATCAGACACTCCTACTGTTATTACCGGGCATATACGAAATTTGCACTGTGAAACAGTCAGACCATGTATAGATTGTGTAAAAGTATTCTGCTGAGCATGCTTGTGTCGACTTATCTGAGGGGTCGGGTGTTTATGAGCTGAAGTAATAGTAACCGAATAAAATTTGTTGATCAGTAACACTGAACACATTGCTTTATCACTTCATTCACTCAAAGGCACTGTCACTGCATTGTTTGCAGCCCTCATAATTTTGCCCAACAGGCAAAGGAGATATGAGATATATCACTGATGACCCCAATAGATTTAAAGTTTCTCTCATATCAGGTCAGTGAATTAGATTAAAGCCGCACGTGTAAACGTGTGCGATGTTTCTCAACATGTAGGACAGCAGCAACCTTTGACTCCCTTGCTGCATCATCACATTCACCCATTATCATCGTGTGCCTCACCTGCAGTTTCCCTTTAAAGGGAAGCAATTAGTTGCTACAACACGAGTGGCGATTTATGAATAATGCAATGTGTGAATGCACTTTGGAGCGCTTCTATGCTTGCATGCTTATATAGTGCAACATTACATGTGTTTGCTACTTTTTGAAACTTTGTGGACTTGCTCCTGTTGATGTATTTACTAGACAGCTTCATATCAGGGTTGATGTGATGACGCCAGATAAGCGCGGCCTCGAGAAATTACTCGACATGTTAAAGTTTGGTAGGGATGACCGATGTTTTTCTGTCTGGTCCTTTCAGAGCTCTCTAATCCTGCTCATCTAGCATTTAGCAGAATTTTTTCTTTTTTTTTTAGAAAGCCCTAAAATGTATTTAGAAAAGCTTTTGACCTCATGGGAAAGCTAACACATACAAGAGATAATGGATTTGATCTGTACCGCTGAGCGCAATAAGCCAGTGGGTTCAGGCCAATAGGGTGCCATCAAAGAATAAGCTTGTTTGACTTTGTGGGATTAAGTTCATCACATTAAATAACTCTGAGCGGAGCTGCCACTGCGGGGAACAAAGCCAGATGCACGTGAACAGACATGCATGATATTAACATACTGCAGGTGTGTGCTCAATGCAGACAGAGAGGGGCACATGATGGGGTTTGCAGATCAGACATAGTTGTGGTGGAGCTACGCAAAAATTTGTGCATCTCCTGCTGCTACTTCCTCCACACAAAAGCAGGAAACAAAAGGCATGCAGATTAGTTCAAGACTCATTCTTATGTAACTCTCATTAACTACATATTAAATCCCAAAACTGATCTGGTGGTAAACAACAGTTTTAAGAGCCAGATGATGTTTCCCACTGCTCTGCATTTCAGTTACAGCATAAACATTCCCTCCTGCTCTGCTGCTGACAGGCAGATTGTGGACAAACACCTGAAGGCACCATTGGAACTTGGAGCTGCTGAGCTTTTTCTAAGCACAGCATACAAAATGAAGACATTATTTGCTCCGTGCGCATGTGTGTGTGTATAGGAAAATGTCCTGAATTAACCATGAGCCTGTAGGAAAATATTGGAGAATTATGACCTTGCACGGAGCATGTCTTTGAAATGGTACACCACTTAAAAAAATAAAAGCCTGTCATGCAGCATGACACTGTCAAACTGCCCAGTGACTGGTACTGTCTGGTTTGCCTGTCACCGGAAATAAATAAGTAAGGCAATATCCTGCAAACTATTACATAATATTCTGCAAAGGCCATGTTTAGGAAATCACAGGTACGTCTAAAAACAGACCCAAATAAACAAGTGCTGAGATCCACAAATTAGGAAACGAGCTGGTGACCTTTAACCAACTTTTCTCTGAACAACAAGAAAATAGCAACAAATCATCAGCAAGCTTTTTTCCACCTTAAAAGCTGCCTGACAACATCTGTCTAATCGACTCAAGAAAGAAGAAAAACTTGAATTACGCAATAAAGCATGTGTTAGCAGTTCTTGGTAGAGCTAAGCACATTTGGCTTCAAGGCATTCGTGTAAGTGGATTAAAAAAAAGGCAGGTCAATGTGTCAGAAACATAAAAAGCAAAGTATTCAGACAGAAACAGAAAAACTAAACAATATCAAAGAAGCTGTTTCCTGCCTGCTTCGTCAGCACCAAGATGCTTGTTGTATATCTTGTCAAGGACCATGACGGTTATCAAGTTTGATCCCTTTCAGCCCTTTCAGAGGCGTATTTACATGCTTTCCCGCATTAAGCTTAAGTGTTTCCAACCAAAAGTGTGCCATGTAGCTATTTTGTTGTTGTAACAGGGCTTCTTCTGCCAATTTCAAATGACATTTCTTCAAATGTAAGCAAGCAATTATTGCTTTCCACCCATTTGGTGCCAAATAACTCAGAGCATAAGACTGCTTATTCTGCCAGCTTAGTAAAGTAGCAGTAGTGTTTTTGGCTATGGTCATTAGCAGTAATCAATTGGTCAACTACATTTAAATGTCTTTTCATGCATTCTCATGCAAGTCTTTGGAAAGTGAGCTTTCAGCATCATTAAGCCAAACAGGACAGCGAGCTGAGCTCATCATGGGAAGCAAATCAAAATATACAATACTCCACAAAAAGTTTCACTCTTCCTTGAAAAACTTACAAAGTGAAACTTCGTATTTGCCATTTTTAATTATGCATGTTTTATACGCTTTAGCATGCAGACTGAAGCAGGGATCAAACCACCAGCCTTTTGATTAGAAATGCTGCAGTCATCCAGTCACTTTCAGGATCTAAATCCAACCATTTTTTGAGTGTAAAGGTAAAAAGTGATGGAGGGTGAAAAAGAAAGAAAGTTTAAAAACAACAAGAGGTGGATTTAGTAGGGAGATGCAGGAAACATCTGAGAGAGCTGCAGTATATAAGATGAGTGAGTGAGAATGACTTGAGGAAGGAACAGTTTAACTCAGAGAGAGTTATTTTAAATCAATCTGCATCCAGAAAACACCACACTGAACACAACTGTTGTCCTCCTGAGAGCTGAAAGCACTTTGCAGTACCTTAGAAGAGATGATCTAAAATCGATGTTGCTCTCCTTATTCCCCAGTAAATTTCATTAGAGTTGCAGGGGTTAGACCACAGCTCCCAATAAAAACAATGTATACATGAAACGCACGAATCGCCACCAGGTAACACAAACAGTGCACGTATTCTTCTCCAGGCTTCACGACCGTCTCTTTTTGTGTCTCAAGGCTCCCTGCAGTATTTGTCTAGTGTGTGTGAACTTTGTCAAAGTAATCAAATCTACCACAGTCATGTTGGCACCAACACATTTCTCCATTTGTCTCCACACATTTACTCCTCACAGCTAAACTCTGCCAGCTCCCTGTGCACTTCCTCTCTCACATGACCTCTAACTGAGGGTTAAAAAACACAAGTGCTTCATAAAACAGGGGAAAACTGGGATAGAAGGCATAAACTGGATAAACAAAGTCATTACTCAACCAGTCGGTGAATTATAAATAGGTTGGATGTGATGACGTCAACAAAGCAACAGTTGCTGCATTGGAAAATGTGCTTGAAAGGACTTTCAAATGTTGAACTCCACAACATCTAAATGTTATCAGACTCGTTTGTTAAAGCTGCATGAAGCAGATATTTGCTCTAAGCCCCTCCCACAAGAGAAGTGCTTGCTTAACTAGGCCTTAAAATAGGTGAAACGTGTCTCCCAAACCCTCGATTGTACTCGATTGTTGCAGACACAGAGCGCCGGAGACAAGACGATCAAGTCATCGTTCCAAGTCCGCTGTAAGGTCAAGTCTCCACGTAAGAGTCTGAGCAATCACACAACCACGGGGTCTCCATAGAGCCTTCTGCTCATTATCTGATGATGAAATTTACACCACTCGGACCCAAACTGACCCCGAGCCAAAATATGATGGCAATGCGTCAAGGAAACTATAACCACTACTTAAAGCAGAATTTAAACCCCCACTCTAAGCAGCTCAGAAAGACTTCTTTACATTTCTTGAAGAACTCCAGACAGTTGGTGTCGACACCAATGGGCTGACGACACCAACTGTCTGCCATCTATAATCCAGTTATGAGATCCAACACCCGTTTTCACACCGTGTGATTAGGCAGAGGATCAATAGGGGGTTCATGACCCTCTTATGGACACAGCCAATAGGTCTTAAAAAATCTGGGACTCTCCACCAATTGCTCTTAAAACTGAAGAAGCTTCTCGGATGAGAGCTGAAATGTCTTCAAGAAAATTAAAGAAGTCCAGACACTTTTCTTTCCAAGCTCCTTAGACTACGATGACCTGGATGACTGAGAACCTTCACAGACATCACTGATTAAACGTTTTTGTGTTTCACAAATTATTATGTAACCTTTAGAAGTCAATGCCTTCACCAGTTTAGCATTAACGCCATTAAATTCAGTCAGAGTTTGTAGTTCAGTTTATTTTAGTTGTTGGAAGTCTGTCCTCCATGACGTGGAAAACACACCTCTGGGTTGTGGTTCATTTGTGTCTGGGCATGTGCACACGAGTTAGATGTGATGTGCTACTCACAAAGACAAACGGCAGCCAGCACACGCAAGCCATTTTCTGGTGGAAAGCAGGTGGGGAACAGAGGCTGCAGGACATAGTTGGAGAACGTCAGCGCGATCACAGCCTGGTTGGTCGGGTAGATGACAAGCACAGCGATCCACAACCGCAGGAACCTGCGCAAAAAGAAGGGATAGTTATGAAAGAACTTTAACTGAGTATTAATGGACTACGCGGACAAAAATAACAAGTCAATAAAACAGTTCATATGTTCATGGTTTATTAAGCTTGTAGCAGTCAATGATTAGTGAATCATTTATGAAAGTACCAATGCCTATTTCACTTTCTCCACATTGCATTAATTTAATAGTTTGTACTAGGAAAAGAAGCTACACAACAGTGTCACCTTTGGGTTCTGAGGAGCCATGAATGGCTTCAGCTGCTATACTCAGCTAACACTAAAAAAACAAATGACCCAGTTACTGAATAGAGCCACTTCCTTGCATCACTCAGAACAAAGCAAAGAGAGGAAATCTCATGCTGCTTGTGACTAAAATAGTAACTTTTTTTGCAGCTACTTCGATGTTAGGTTACCGGCACATTGCCCCGTTATTTTCCTGTGTTTGTGCAGGGAAACGACATTTAGTTTAACCCAGACCACTAACATTTCTGCCTGGCAACAGTTTAAAATGGGGTGACTCATCCAGTCTTTTAACCTGCCAAAGTAGCAGTAGTCATGGAGAAACGCAACAGTGAAACAATACACCAACACGCCGCATGTTACTCATTGTCTGCTTTAATATCACCTCAGCCCATTGTTTTTTGTTACATTTTTTATTACCAGTGTTTACTCACATTGATGTATTTTGTAATTTTCACCTCGTTTTCGTCTTACACGATTTGTTTCCTCTGCATTTATCACTAAAATGTTTACATCAGCGCCTGCACTAATCAAATCTGGGCAGAAATAAACAAGTTTAGATAGACATGCCTGACAATACTTATCTCACTCGCCTCAGCATGATAACAAAAACATGCAAACAGGCAGATATCAGCAATTGTGGAATAAAATGAATATCGGGCTGATGACACGAGATTTAGCAGAGCTCAGGGGCTTAACGGAGTGACAGGTACAACCGTACACGTGATATCTCCATTAAATTCTCTGGAAGCTTAAAAAGGGATCATTACACTCGAGTGCATTAATGGGATGGCGACTCGCTGGAATTTGCGAGTGTTTGTTAAAAAACGTCCACACCAGTGTTTGAAAGTCACTCTCGAATAACTCCCCTTTCACACTGCTCGCTTCACTTTTAGCATTTTTAAAACTCAAATTCAGTACATTTCAGGTAAATGTTGTATTTTTTTTTACTTTACTAAAAGGATATAAAACCTACATTTATTACAGTTAAATACAGTTTAAAAAAATTAATGTGTTGGGTTTAATGTGTAAAATATATGATAAACTAAGCTGACAACGATGAAACAAGCTAATCTACCATTACACTTTGAAGCACACCAAACTAGCTGCAATATTTTAATGTTAATTAATGTATAAATTATCTATAATATTATAAAATGGACTTGTTGAATATTAGGTTGTTAATAAATTATGAAAAGAACAATCTGTAAGTTATTTAGCACTAAGTAGTATTTAAATATATCAGTGTATAAAGTTTGTGGATGCAGCTTGAAAACAATGTCAGATTCTGTTAGCTCATAAGTTAGCATTCCACCTAAAAACTAAAATGCTAACATTAATGCCTTTCTATGTAGAGTCTTTGACCTAGACTACACAAGTGGCTGACACTGTTGCTAGTGTTTTCAGTCGACTTTGTTTTAAACCTACACATTAGGTACGTCATAACCGCAAGCCCTTTGGAAACCCTACACCGTAATCTGACGTGCACCTTCCTAGAAATGTAACCATACATCGCCCTCGACAGCTACAGATGTAGCTGTTGGCGTCGCCCACTTGTTGAGGCTACAACATGTCCTGCAGTTACATTTTTAAGTAAATGCACGTCAGTTTACGGTGTGGGGCACAGCAAAGTAACAGTGTAGAGTTTCAGAAGGGTTTACGGTTAGGATGATGGAATGTAATGAGAAATTTGTGAATCATTTGTTTCCATTTAACTTCCACTTAAACCACTGAAACCAGCTACACCTACAGTATTCCGTGTAGGGGACATTACAGGTGTTACGTAACCCTCGTCAGTTTGATACAACAAAGGCCCTTTGTGCATGAAGCGCTGTCCATTCAAGTGTTTGACGATACAATTTTCAAATTCTTTCTTTTTTCTGCGAGCTCGCCTTCGCACAGCTGCGAAGGTGATGTAAGTACACCCACCATTCCAGTTAGTGACTTATAGGCACGCCCCCATATACACAGATGGGGACAAAGGGAGCAGCAAAACAAAAACAAACATCCCTTGAACATGGATTTATTTATGCTATACCGAGGGCACATGGAAACGGTGCGGCCCCAACACTTCAAACTGAGCATGTGAAGCCACAGAGTACAAAGCCTCTGGAGTTAGATGTTCATTGATGTGTATTGATAGTTTGCACACAAAGAGACACAAACAATCATTGTCTGTTTGGTCTGCTTGAATTCCTCTCCCAGAATATCTTGATAATATGCATCCTTGTGATAGTTGGAAAAAAAAACAACAATGGTCTGATGTGTGTTTACTTTCTGAGAAAAGGCCTAGTGTGTGAAATCTTCGCTAACAAACGATGTTGTTTTTGCTAGGAAACTAACTTAGCGTGATTCCCAAGCTCTTGCTGTAAGAAGCCATTTATGGATGAATGGGAGGAGGCCGTGAGCGGAAAGTCAATTCAAAACTTTCCATTAAAGATGGAAAACCCCACAGCGGCGTGCCATTTGAGCTTCTCTGAGTCACCTAGAAGCTCATTTGCTGGCAACTAATTTGAGTCACTTGGGTGAATGTCTGTTTCTAAGATCTGGAGCTGGCTACAAGCTAAAGTCCACCTTTCTACGGTGGACTTTAGATGCAAAAATTTCACAAAATTAACGTCATTGTGGGATTTTGTGTTTTTAATATGTTATATCTGGTTGCTGTGCTTGTACCTCTGGACCTGCTTTGGATCCATACATCTGAGCTCCATCAGCTGGATAATCCACCAGGACTCGTCAAATCCATGTCAAATTAACTTTAGTCGTTTCTGGCCCATTCAGGCCCTTCTTCTCTTCTCTTTGTTATGCAGTTAATAACCAAACCTTTTGTGGAATGACTGGGGGCTTCTTAGCCCTCACTGATGTGAGAGTGAATAAAAAAGTCCAAAGAGAGAAGCTGAACTATAAATCATTCCAATTACAAAGATGTAATCCTTTGAAAACACATTTGTTATGGAGAAAATCAGCTTTCAATTAGTAACAAATGGTGTCCTATTTTTTGTACGTCATGGTCTTGACTTTTTCCACCATAAAGAAGACAGCTGGCGACCCCCCCTGTATCCTTAATGTTGAGTTTTGACACCTCAGTATATAATCAATAAAAACATGGTTTCGGGGCCATTGGGATAAGTTTCTGTTTTTTCGAAGGGCGGCCCCAGTAAGCTACTCTGAGGCCTTTTGTTCAATGACCAGGCCTGAAATATGATAGAAACTCCTCAGTTAAAATAAACAAAACAGAGTTACCCCTAGTAGACCTCCAATGGGGGAAGAGTTAAAACACAGGTGCTGATTTATCCCTGAAGATGTGTGACATCTATAAAAGAACAAACGACTCACCCTGCCAGCCCGCCGAAGATGTCCTTGACGTAGGAGTAGTCTCCTCCAGACTTGGGGATGGTGACACCTAGCTCGGCGTAGCACAACGCCCCGATGGCGGTGATGATGCCGGTGATGATCCAGACGATCAAAGCCACGCCCACTGAGCTGGCATTCTCCATCACACCCTTTGGGCTGACGAAGATACCTGAGCCAATAATGTTACCTGGTGGAGGGCGGAGGGAGAGAGAGAGAAAGGTTTCACGTTTCAGAAGTGCTGTCCAAAAGCATTATGGGAAGTAGTTGTTTAGCTTTAGGGCTTGACCCATGTTATTAGAAAACAAAGTGTGGCTATAAGGGCAACTGCTGTACCAATTTATTACTATCTTGTGATTATTATACAAGTGGATGGCTGATCACTGGTGTATGTATTCACCCAGAAGCACCACGGGAAAGACTGAGGAAACAGACATATGACAAACTAGACAGGAAATAAATAGTTAGGTCACGAGTAAAATGGAAAAGATGCTTTAAAAAATAAGAGAGAGAACGAGCAGAGTTTCAACAGCAATGAATCAGTCGAGCTGCCTGGCAAAGTGGGAACCTGCGATATGCTGACTTGGCATAGCTATGAGGAGATGGAAGAGGGCTGAGAGCAGGGTTAACGAGTGCAAAGAGGGAGAAGGACTGAAACGTGGACGCAGAGGGGGGAGAATAATGCCCTGACATATTCAATGAGCGTCAGAGAGCAGTTTGCACAGCAGATGAAAGAGACGGATGGTTGGGTTCAGGTCTAACACGAAAGCGTTCACTCCTCTGATAAGGCTGACGTTGGCGGTCACGAGAACTGATCAAGTTCAGCTCACCGTGGTTTGAAGGCTTGATGCCATCAGCCACGGGGAAAAGTGCCGGGGTCAAAGGTTGGCTGGGTTAAATCACAGTGAGTGCAGTGTTACAGTACAAAAGTCAGAGATATGAACGATGCTACCATATTGTGCCTCGAGACATCATCAGGTGGATCCTTTGTGGCCCCTATAACTGCAGATAAAGTGTAGTATTTAAGCTGCTGTCGACTCCTGTTCATACCAAGCTGGGGGATTAGGGCTCTAAGTTGTGATTATTATCAAACTACTTCCATTTTATCTTCCAGGAAATCATGTGGGCTTTTTTAAATTTCTTGTGTAATACAGAACTGATTTTTCAGTTCTGTATAAGTCTAAATCAAACAATATTCTTTTAAAAATCATCCCTTGTTTGCACACTCATACACACACAATGGTGCTCTATTTAAGCGGCCGTGGTATCTCGGCTTTCTAAGATTAGCCTAATCTAAGTCAAAGGCATGTGCGCAACTAAAAACATGCACATTGTTTTTTAGCTGACTCCATATGGATCGTGTGCGAGTGGCGAGAGCAGCCGCTGGCTTATATAACGCTAGTTGCAGCTTAAAGGTAAAAAGGAGACAAACAAACCCTTTCTCCCCTGATTTTGTTGACATCTTTATGACAGAAAGTGCCTCACCTTTAAGGCAGAGGGGGGGAAAAAGCAGCCATCTGCTGACTCAGCATTAATGTTGCTTTTCTTGTAAAACAGTCTGGATGGGTGGATTTGCCTGTGCAACATAAAGTTTGGTAGACCTTCCAGAGGCTGTTGAGTGTAAAGTTTTTGATCTATGTTGTTTCGAATGTGTTTATGCTCTGAGCTTTAGATAAGGGAGACTTTTTTATAGAGGCAATCAAGTGTGCATGTGCATGTAGTGCGTTCGTGTCATGTGCATCATTGCGCACTACGGTGCAAGACTGCTGACTAATGTGGAATCTGCATGTTTCCTGTTCTTACATTTGTTGTTTTACATCCCTTTGTCTCCAAGCAGGCCAAGGGGAAAGAGATTTGGGAGGGTTTTTTGTTTTTTTTAATGTGGAGTTGCTAAACTCTTTGCAATCTCTGACCAGCTGAGTGCTGCATCACCTTTAAGAAGCAGGCGATAAAAAGTCTGAGCTGTCGAATCTCCACAAAGTTGTTCTTTTTTACATATTTAGGTACATTTTTAACTACAAAATATAAATAATATATGTTTTATTAGATCGTTGTTTCATAAAGGAAGAGGATTGGTTTGTGCCCTCTGAGCATATTTCTGTTCCTTGTTTTTCAAAACAAGATTTCATTTTTAAGGAATTAGAAAGACCACTTTTTCATACCTATGCATAATAGAAACTGGGATCACTGTCTGGTACATTCAGCTGCCCACATGAGTCACCAGAGCGGTCATGCAAACCCCCCCCCCCCCCCCCCCCCCCCCCTTTGCAAAGTCAGCATCAATCTTAATGTCACAGCGGATTACAGACGCACGCTGCTCAAGAAAGTGGCTAAGACAACTTTCCGCAAGAAAAAAGAAAATGCTAAAATGCTACACTCAACACTTTGAAACCGTAGTTTAGAAGCCACATTAACCACTGTTTATATATGCAGTCTTTTACATAGACTGTAGATAAATGATGCCTATGTCCCTCTTTTATATACAGCCTATTGTATAAATTAGCTTGCCTGAGCCTCCCTGTGACACCCCTAAAGATACCACTCAACCAAACAGCATCCACAAGTTCTAAATGTTAGGCAGCGTGTGTGTGTTTGTGCCGCATTATGATATAACCCCGATGAGCCTTTGCAAAGCTCTGTAGAATTAGTCTTTGTATTTCCCCTCAGCTGCAAATCCCTGTTTAAACAGCTACCAAGCTGAGGCAACCTGCTGCTTGGCCCTCAGCCGGAGCCTCAGACTGTGCATGCGTGCATGCTTTTGAATATGAAAGGAGGGTATTATTACACTGAAGCAATTAATCGGACGAAACTCGCATTAATGGTTTTGATAGCAAAAAGAGGAAAAGAGGAAGCAAAATAAAGGCAGGCTTGTTTGTCTGTTTATCATTAATCCTGCCAATTAATCCTGGATTTAGGCTCTGCAATGTGAGTCAGTTTAAAAATAAATTAATATTTAATAAAAGTACGATTCATCCAGGAATTTCTTTACATAATACAAAGATTGGAGTGCAGCTCAGACATGGCTAAGCCAGGCAAGCTAATAAAGCAGCATTATCAGGGTGGAGCCAAGAATGGCCAAAAGTTCACTTCTAATCCCAGGCTTTGGACCTTTCTGCAGTTACGTGTCTTCATTTGTGTGTGTGTACGTGTATGAGCGATAAATGCCTGAACTGTACAATAGGCCATAAAAACATTTGATGTCCTCGTGTGCTCGACCCTTTTCATGGAAACCCAGCGGGGCATGTTCGTGAACCAAAGGATCAGTCGAGTCACCTGAGCTCACGTCTCCCTCGCACATGACGGCGTGAACTGAAGTGGCATGAATGAGTTACTTGGCCAAGGACAAGAGGGCTGAGCACTCTGGTGAGTGCGCCGAGGAGTGTGGACTATGGAGGGCTATAAAAACCTCCCGGCCCTGTGCTGCCCCAACATTTCTTAACGATTGGCAGGTAAATGGAGACTGATAAAGCAAACAGTGTAGATTATGATGAATGCGGGTGTGTTG
The DNA here is from genome assembly GCF_056152115.1 of Neolamprologus brichardi. NCBI lineage: Eukaryota > Metazoa > Chordata > Actinopteri > Cichliformes > Cichlidae > Neolamprologus > Neolamprologus brichardi. The sequence continues at coordinate 32,236,354 of NC_142106.1, read as the reverse complement.
AAGGGTGGAGCTGAGCTGGTGGAGTAAGGATGCTGTCAGCATGCGCAGGGATCTCCAGCTTCTGATTTCACAGAGTAACAGTCTCATCTCTCCCTGCCACATCTTTTTTTTTGTACTCCTCTCTTGTTGAAAGCTTCTCGGGATATCAACCCACCCCGCCGTCTCCCCTCTCTTCTCCCGTTGCCGTGGAAACACGTGAATGAGTGACTCATCCCCCGCCCTTCTATTCCTCCTGGCAAGGTCAGCATGAGGACCGCACACTCTGGCAGGACAACCTGTGCCATTTTTTACCCCAAAGTTTTTATAGATCAGTTTGTCATGTGATGATGATAATGCGTCGAGAGACCCCTGTTGCTGTTAGACAAATGAGGGCTGGCTTTCACCGCTCGCGGTTAACTGAGTCCATCTAATCCATGAGGATAGTGACAGTGCTAGTAAGCTGATTGTGGTCATTTGAATTGAAATGAAAAGCAATTTCTGGTTATTTGGTAACTATTTTGATTGAAAATCAATCAGTCAACATTTAAAACAATGCTAATCAATCTCACACCTGATGACATCATTGCTTCTATCTCTGACCTCGGAAAGCTTCTTCCAAGAGAAGTTTGCATGTTATGTTACGCTGCAGTACATACAGCTTATTTTATAATTTGCCCCGTGTAATATAAAGCAGCACTTTGAACGATTCCATGACTTAAGGCTTTGTCATTATTTCCCTACTCCTCACTCCTTGCAGTTTAGGGAACTGTTGGAGTACTCAATACTTTATTAAACACTCTAAGCATGAACAGTGGCCATTATCACTACAGGAGTCTTAGTCATGGAGTAAAATTTGTGAAAATCCATAATGAAAATATCAAAATGTTACTGATTTGATCTTAAACTTTACAGTCTTGTGGGTCTTTGCACTCAACACGATACTCAAATACACAGCAAAGCAGCTTTCTATTACTACTTTTCCTCAAAAGTGTCACGGTGCAGTATTCAGCTGTAATCACAAAGAATGGTAAATTCCCGTGCAAAGGTTCCTGCATTTTACAGGAGTAAGGAGTCAAATAACTGAACTAAAAGTTAAAGTGGCTGGAGAAATGTCTTTAACCCTTTATCTGATGAACCATATATGGTAAGCTGATTGAAAGAAGTAATATGATCCAGTATCACTGTAGGGTTGAAATTTTGAGTGTGTATTTTGGTGTGTGTGTGCATTATAATGGGCTAAAGGTGCATTTTCCAGTCAATCCTAACTAAATTACAGCTGCAGGCTCAGATCAGTCACATGAGCCTAAAAACTGCATGCACCAATCATCAGAGATGAGTTAAAGTGACAACATCAAGATTCCTGCAGAAAATTGACTACAGAAAAACGATGATAGCTTCAGTGATTAACGACTGCAGGGGCAAAGGGCAGGAGACTGTTACAGGGCAGACTCAATTACAATATCAGTTTAGTTTGTGGTGTCTACCTGTGTTCAGCTGTTTCCAGGTGTCATGTGAGGTTGCTCTGTAGAGAGTGTGTTTGCCTGTTTTAATCATTTTAAGCATGATGGAGACTTCACACCCTTTTTGATTAACTACTGTATGTGTTGGCAACATTTCTGCCTTGCTTTTAGAGTCACACAAATGATCATCATTATCATAAACTTGTAAACTACATTCCTCAAATCTGGAATTTGATCCCAGTGCAGCTTTTTTTTACCCTGCTCATAACTGAAGAGCAGGTGGCTGTATACTCTGATTTTCTCTGCAGTGCTTAGACCCCGTCCCTGTTTGTCATATTCTCATTTTTACACACTTTTCATACAGTCTCAGACCCTCAGACATTCAACATAAAGATTCGTCGCTGTGCTGTCAGACAACATGCACCACATGTCATTCCCACGCAACAGCAGTGACACTCACCAATAATAATACCGCAGGCGCTCACCAGCCCGATCTCCTTCTTGAGCGCAACACCTCCTCCCGACTCCTTCACAGCGGCACCATCCTTGGCAGATCCCGCCGTGCTGCTGCGTTGTCTTGGGCCGTCCGTCATCTTATTAGATGGACGATTTTATTTCGTTTCAAATGTCTTTTTTATGCACTTGATGTTGCCCGTGCGCTTGGAGTGCTTGAGCGCAAGCGTCTTCCTTGTGCGTCTTCCTTGTGCGTACAGGAAACGTGCCCCGCTTATCTGATAAAGGACGTTTATCGTTGCTGCGCTGTCCGCAACTTGAATAATTTGTCAGATTAAGAAAAAAATCTCTATATTAAAAAGCATAAGGTCAGCAAAAAATGTGAAGTGCTTTTTGGAAACCGTGTGCAAAAAAAAGCGCAGATTCCTGACAGCTAAGTTTCTTCAAGATTTCCGCGCAGCTGACAAACCAAACAAAGTGATCTCGCGCAGTAGAGCCTGACACAAGCAGCGCGTGATGATAAGTCCGTTTATCGAGAGAAAAACGCTTATTCCAGTGTCAGGTAGGTAATAAATACAGTGACACGGTCCTTGTGTCAAACAAAGAGACACTTCGAAACAAAACAAGAAAGAAGAAGAAGCTCTCTCAGTCTTTCCTTGTTCCAGGTGTGAGCCGGAGAGACAAAAACATCCTCTCAGAGAGCTGCTCCAGCAGTGCAGGAAACACTGAGAAATAGCTCAGCTTTGCCGTAAACACCGACTTGTGAAAACCTTGAACAGAACACTCTGAATTTGAGTAGATACACGTTCTTCATAGCACCGCCCCACTCCCAGCCCCCTGTCTACTTCGAGTCTGTGTTTTTCTTGAACCAATCAGCTCGTGCTGTATTACTCCTTCCTCCTTCAATAAACAACTAAAACCGCTTTTTGATTAAAAGAAAAGAAAAGATATATATGTAGATTCAGTCTTCACTGCTTCTGCTCACTATGCCCCCCTTCCTCTGTCATACTCTCTCGCTTATTATTCAAGATGCGGGCTAAATTTAGCTCTTTCGCCAAGACGTCACACCTCACGCTGCACGCCACAGCACTGCCAGTGTGTTTTCATCCGTGGGGTCTGTGCAGCTTTACACGGTCACAGACCCCTTTCCCTAAATCGGGGGTGTAACATTTATTTTGATTCTGTGGAGAGAAATTAGTCTGATGATTCACATGCGTGAACCAAGATGTACAAATGTTCACAGGGATTTGTGTGTAAATCTGTGTTTGTTTGTGTGTGTGTGTGTGTCTGCTAGTGTGCTCCAATCCACATACACATATATATTTTTACAAATAGATCCAGACCTGAACAAACATATTTTCTTTATTTCTACCTCACCACATATATGCTGTTTTTCAGGGCCAAAGAGTTTCCTGTGTCTGCAGATGTCTAAGAATGTTTGTGACATTTTTTCACTCGCCTATAAATCATCAAATATGCCTAAAATGATCGCCTGATATGGACGAATCACGTTGCACGTGCACGCCAGGCTTGCGGTTTTTACGGTGTCAGTTTCACTTGTCAACAAATGCAAATGCGTTTTAGTACAACCGGAAAACTGGCATATCTGACTTCCCGTGTCACTGCCAAAAAAACAAACTCTTTTTTTCTTCTAAATAAAGTGGATAATTCCACACGACTAAAAACTGAGATTTTAAAATCAGTAAACAATAGTGTCATGCTACCATAGGCTATAGTATTCAGTACATGTTCGCATATGATTGTAGATGCATGATTTAGGGGAGCAGACAGCAGAGACACAAGTACACTGTTATTATTACTTTGTTTAAATCATGTAACCATAATCACATGTTAATGTGTATTGAATACTATTGAGATTTCATTGATTTTCACATTTCTGCATTTTAGTCGATGAGCTAACGGCTTTATTTTATTTTATATTTTTTTAAATTGTTGTCGTTAGTAACGCAGGAATATCATATGTCCCAGTTTTCTTAAACACGTGGCTCCGTGAAGCTGACACCAAATTGTCCGAAATCCTCCAGTGCACGTGCATGGTGATGGCGTGAAGCGTGGCACAAACACTCTTGGAGATGTGTACACTACTCTGTGAACGTGAAAAACATGTGACACTGAAATTAAAAATGCTTGTGATCACTGCTTGTTCCGGTTTGGATGTAAAATGGTTTTGTGCCTGTTCACATTTGTACTGCACTGTAAAATGTAATATTGTGTTTAATTAAAAATATTAAATAGGCTGAACTCAGCTTTTATCAATTTGTTATTAGAACTCGATTTAAATAAGTTACAAGTACTTTTTATGCAAAAAACGCTGATAAACTCAGTTTATTTGAGTTGTCTTAACTTAGAAAAACTAAGTTAGCTGGAAGTTTTGCTTCTCAGTGCGGAAGGATGAAAGATGTGTTAGCAGCAGTTAGGGACTCTATCAAGCCTTGACCTCCCGGTCAGCTATCGCGCTGGTGGATAACAGAGCTCTCGAAAACGTGGAAGTACTTTTACAAATATGTGATATTTTGATAAATTTAGTAGATATTTGAGCATTGCATAGCTACATTCTCGGCTGAAAATATCTTAAAAGGTTATTTTGTGACCTAGAAAGGGTAGTCTGGGGAAAAGGAGGATCGCTTTGTCACACGGTTGTCAGAGCCTGTGCATACTTGTAAGCGCGGCGATGGCGGAGGAGCGCGGCTAAAAAACTTATTACTTTTTCTGGGTCACAAAATAAACTTTTAAGATATTTTCAGGCGAGAATGTAGCTGTGTAAAGTTCAAATATCTGCTCGATTTATCAAGACATCACACATTTGCAAAAATGCTCAGATGTTTTCGGAGACATTCATTTTTTTTTTCATGCTTTGTGGCAGCTTTTGAACATCTATGGCATCTATTAATGTCAAATCTAGACTTTATTTAACAACATAAGCAAACTCTATGTTACAATGATTGCACAGCCATTAAGGATCAAATCAGTTTCTGAAAAATGTTTTGCTTTTTCTCCCTCTGCTTGCTTCTTACTGTCTTTGAGGCTCGGCACCAGCACTCCTGCTGTTGGACAGAAATACATCAACTCACTGGTAAGTATTTTGGTTTTCCAATATATTAACAATTAGTCAGTTATATTTATATTAATCAGGCTGAACTTTAATCATACTTTAGATCAGCCTGTTTTACTTATTGTTTTATTTGTGCTTTGGTTTGGGGAAGTTGTTTCTGTACTGATCTTTTCCTGTCTTCTGTTATTAGACTTGAGATATGGCTGCACTATGCTGTTGCTGGTGACTCCAGTTAATTCTACAAGACATGCTGTGTAAGTAAACAAACAACAACCGTTTGTCTGCATTTCTTGAAAGATCACATCCCCCAAACTTAGTTTAGAGGGTCTACACTGTAAATAGTGAAGTCTGCAAGTTTTCTAACAGCAAAATTTGTTTTGTGCCCAAATCATTTTGCACATCATTAGAATGAAAGTTATTGGTCATGTTTGCATAGCCCTTTTTAAAATGATGCTTTCATGACATTATTGTGTGTTGAGTGGTGGTCACGGCTATCCAGACTGACAGTGGGACATTGAATGTCACCTCTCTGGTGGGGAGGGAGCCTGAGATTGTCCAAATTGGAGTCTGTTTTATACCAAATGCAGAAAAAAATGTTTTAAGAAAGCAATTAAGTTCATGTTCCAAAAAATATGATTGTTTGCTTGCAGGACACCAGGAGAGATGAGTCCTCCATCACAGATGGTGTGGTCAGTGAAGATGGTCGCCTGCAGGTTCAAGCTCATTGCATCTCCAACCGACATCCACTGCCACTGTACTTAAGGGAAGTTAAAGACTTTCTTCTGCACCTACATTTGGATCACCTCGATCCATGACAGTCATTCAGGCAGTAACGCCTGGACTGGAAACAAGCATCCTTAAAACATTACAACATTCCAGCTCATGTGTTGGAATGCAAAACAAATGTGTTGTTTAAATCAGAGACTGCACTTGTGACAGAACAACAAATATTTTATTTTGATTATATAAGTAATGTAAGTACAAAACAAACTTGTGGTAGGCCTAAACTTATTTTCAGAATAATTACATCTGAGACTTTGTTTCATTGTAAGATTATAACCGTGATGGCAATATAATTGTTTGTTGTTCAGCAGAACAGTGTCCAGTATGTTGGCTGTTATACTTTGTTGTGTTTGAAAATAAAACTTGGTCTGATTTTAACATCATTACAAAAAGTGTTGTTAATTATTTTTAATCATATTCAGGTTACCACAAATTGTTTTTTCATTTAGTTGAACTTGAAATGTTTGTCAGTATGTAAACAATTAGTACTGTACAGTGAGAAATATCAAGTTATTCTTAATACTGCAGACTTGCAATGTATAAGTTGTCCTAACAGTCATAAGTAAGCTTTACTTAGTTTTTTTGAGGCAACGAGTTTCCTCAATTTTTTTTTGAGTTCTGGGAACTAACAAGGCTGCACAGTGTACTCAAAATGAGTAAGTTGCCCTAACTTGGTCATCTTAAGTAAACTTGATCAAATTTTCTTGAGTTCTGGGAACAAATGAGCTTGTACAGAGTACTCAAAATAAATAAGGTGTCCTAATTTAGTCATTTTTAGCTAAGCTTTACTCAATTTTTTTTTGAGGCAACGAATTTCCTCAATTTTTTTGAGTTCTGGGAACTAATTAGATTTTACAGTGTGTGGAACCCACATCTGGAAAGACTTAGAATTACACACATTTATACATTTTAGTTCACAGCTGTGGATCACATCATCCGCATGTATCAACCTTCTGAGAATATTTTCTCTCCATAAGCCCTGAGCTGCCCCCAGTGAGTGTGTAGGTGAACATTACACAAGGCGCTTAGGCACAGCATAAAAGGTAGAACTCTATCAGAGGAGCAGTTGGCGAGTGTTTGCAGACGTATCAGGAACTTCCGTGCAAACTCTCTGCCAGCATCCCGAGATCACAATGACTGGAAGGTTTTTGGTCCTGCACCACACATCTCCTTGCAGCTTCCAGCAATCACTCACAAACCAGCTGAGGTTGCCGGGGGAAACCAACCAGCCTTTATGACTGAGGGCTAATGAGCGAAATACACTGGTTACACAGCAACATTGTAAACATCCTGCATGCGATGTTGTTGGTTCAGAATCTTTGGGCTGCATGTTTTTTAAATAAATCTATATTTAGAATTCACATAATGATGGTTGCTCTTGGAAAATCAGTTATAATGATAAAAAATGTGTTTTTAAAAACAATTTGGCGCCTTCAGAGAGAAGGGTCAGAGAATACGAAGAGAAAAAACAATTTGTGTGCACTACTCGAAATTACACTCTCTCTTTCTTTCTCTGTAAAAACTTGCATTGTTACCTCTTATTGTAGTGTGTCCAACCACCAGTATTTGTAGATGCTCAGCTAAAATAGAAAAGATCTCAATATAAATATATCTTAATCCTTCTTGAGCTCACACCTAACTGAATATTGTGCAGAACACAAGCATGTCTCTTTAAAAGCCAAAGCACTGCCGCTTCCTCCAGATTTTCCCCTCACTGTCTCAATAACTGGTGGGAATTTCTAATTTTTCCTTTCTCCCTGAAGAGATAAGAGGACAGCTGGAATAAGCAGTCCCTGGCGGTGTAGGAGACACAAGGACACTCATTCAGCGCAGGAGCTAGCTGGCAGGATGAGAAGCCCTGAGCCAAAGTGCTTCACAACACATTTACTGTCAAACATCTTTCCCTTTATTCGCATTTCCTCTGATTTTATAGGAAAGCTTCACCTGAGAGACCCCCAGCAGCACTTCCTGAACAACTGTTGACTCATGATAGCGGAATAGACGACAGGCGTTACATATCTTGAGTTATTGAATCTACAAATCTGTGCGAGGCCTTGCTTTTCTGTGCCGAGTGAACAAAACAACAAGGTCACCCGAATCGCTGCGGACTGGATTGAAATGACCCAGATTTTTGTCATCGCAGACAAAAAAGTTCATGCTGCAAATCCACCTTTAGTCACGAACACATTCATCACATGTGTTTCATCATTAGGAAAGTAAAAATAAGTGTACCAGTTTGTTGTAGCACTGTAACTGAGCACTGAGCAGGTTTTAGTGGGTCAGCAAGTACAGAAATGAGACCTCCCTTTAGCTATAGAGTGGTGCCTGAAAAGAAATTAAAACATTAAAATAAAAGTGCAACGTTTACTTTTTTCCTCCTTTCATGACTCAAAAAAATTATGCACATTAAACAGAGTACATATATATGTAATACACAGGGTGATGGAGGTGTTCTCTCTCTGGGATTCAGAAGCACAAGAAGCCAATAACCAATAAATGAATTCAGCATTATCACTTGATTACGTTAGTGTATTGACTGCCTTTCATTTAAATGTATCAGACAGAACAAAAGTTAATCTAATTAAAGTTCCTTTAAAGAAATCGACCTCCTTAATTTAATTTTGAATTAATGATTAGTTTAAAGATGTAATGTGTGGCTATAATGAAGACTGAAGCTCAGCCTCAAACACCCTCGTGTGTCTGGGTTTTGGTCGACACTTTAGAGGTTTAATTACGGGTTTAACTAAATCAGGTGTGTTTTTGTACTTGATGAAGTTCGGTTGGACTGAAACGTTGTGATTTGATAAAATGAGACAGTGTGCAAAGGTTCTTATTTATCATTTCTCTTTCCAAAAGAGGTTTAGTTACTCAAAGTAAAATGCTCTGGGTCTGTTTTTCCTCTGTCACCATCATCAGCTAACCAGCAGAAAGCTGCCAAACACTCTGATCCACATTAACAACAAATTAAATATCACACAATGAAGTCAAGTTACAAAAATCTCAAGTGTTTTATAATTAAATATATTCTAATACAAATAAACACAGGCAGGGGAATTAGATTGCTCTCTTTCTTTATTATGTGTAAAAATCCTTGCGATTATCTGCTGATCAAGCTACCTTTGTGATCAAACACTGGCCCCTTTGCTTCTGATAGTGTTGACTGTGCTGGGCTGCAGATACAGAGGACACCTGATCCTTGATCGTCTTCCTCGCTCACTGATTGAAACAAAGCAGCCTTCTGTAGGCATTGTTTGGCTGATTAGATTGGACTGTTTCTAATTACGTCACTCTAATTGTAGCAGGATAAAGAGCTCTGATAAAACACTTACCAGAAAATAGGTTTGAGAACTGACCAACACTGCTTCTGTAAAGAAAAGGTATAACTAGGTCAGTCATTTAATCTGTTTAATTAAAAGGCCATAGCTGCTTAACTGGTCATCTAATCAATAACATTTCTACCTAACAATGCTTGCAAAATCCCATACAGTGCCCACTCTGATGTCCTGATATCTGTTTTGATGGCCTTTGGGAGGTATTTATAACTAGGAAAAGCTGAAAAACTTTAAAATACAATTAAAAGTCCAAATTATATGTTCTCCTTCACATTTTCCAAAGTCATCCAGTGGGCTCAATTGAAGTCTTTGCAGGGCCAATTCTTCCCCCTGAATCTTATGTTTGACAACGCTGGTGTAAGGACTTTATTCAGAGTATGATACGGACAATTTTCAATGACCTTAGTCATCATGTGGCTTTTCCTTTAATCCCACCATGATACATGTTAATGTTTTTCTTAAAGGACTGAGCCAATATTTGATTGTGATGACTCTGATTCAGACAAATCATCACACTCATACATGCCCATGCTATTACACTGCCGTCTCCATGTCTGGCAGATGATGCACTTTGCTTCTGATCGTGTGCTCTTTCTCTCCTCCGTGATTTTCTCTTCCCATCATTCTTTTAAAAGATAATCTTGGTTTCAATTGTCTGAAGATTTTTTTTCTCAGAACTGTGCAGACTCTTTAAAATGTTTCCTGACAAAGTGTAGTCAGGCCTTCTTGTTCTTGAGTGTAAGCAGTGGTTTGAACCTTGTTTTACACTCATGAACGCATCTCTCAGGGGTGTTCTGGACTTGGTTTGATGTTGTAACAGAGAGTTTCTTATCCTTATCATATTTTATGCACTCGCTCAGGCTTTTTTAATATACTGAATCTATAGTAACTAGTAAATTATCCCTTATTTATTCCATAATTTATTCCAACATCTTCACACTCTGCACCATTGCTCAATAAATATACTTTACATGTTGTTACTGTCTATGTCTATGTATTGTCTATTCTGTTGCGTACACTGAGAGCAAAGAAATCGGCAGAGCCCAGTTCCTTATATGTGCACACATACTTGGTCAATAAAGTTGACTGTGATTCTGAAGGGAACATGCCAAGATACTACTCGTCAGCCAGTCATCCCATAAATGTCTCATAAATTTTAGAATTAAATCTTCCACTCTGCACTTCCGTCGTGTCCTAATTGTTTGCCTTAAATCCCCCGTGGCAGTGCACAGAGGCAAAATTACAAAAACTGTGTTTTGTCCAATATATTATGGACCTAACTGCACCAGACCTGCAGCCTCTGGCAGAATGTGACAGACCTGTTGACTCTGAGTGTTAGTTTAAGACGTTTATGATCATTGTTAAACTACCTCAAATGAAAGGTGAAAGTCTTTGCTTTGCCTCGCACTCACTGTTTAAATTCCAATCCAATATGCTGCAGACATGCATACACTCTATATCTATACTGAAAAACTCTGTACTGAAATCAGGAATAAGTCTAAAGACCAGAGTTTATATGTCTAGAACTGAAAGTTTTGGGAGGCTGTTTTAAGGAACAAGTGCTGGAACAGACACAAAGTTAGAGGAGTGGCAGCGTGAGCTGAACTTCAGCAGCACGTCCTGAGTCAGCTGCTGCTGGGAGCTTATCAGTGTGGTAAAGCCTGCCGTGGCTCTCATATTCAGATAGTGCTGCACATATACACATACCTGTGTAGGGGGGAAATGTGCACACAGGACTGCTCTTATACAGACACAATGACATGCTCCGACATACAGAAAAATGTACTCTTTAGATAATTTTCAGCGCTTTTGAAAAGAGCAGTTCTTCACTCTTTCTTCAGGTTCCCACTTCTTATATACACGCTCTCCTACTTAATTGCAGGTATACTGATGTAATAACCTGTAACATATGCATTCACATAAACTGCACTCACAGGCACACCTGGCAGGTGGCAGATTGGGCAGTGAACAACCAAGATTCTCCAGATATGGCAGTTAATGAGTAACCCCGCTGTTCCAGGTTGTTTGCTACTCAGTGGCTGGAAAATTGGAACACTAACATCCAAACCAGGAGGCAATGGCCATGCAGACCACAGGAGATGAAAGACCGGACAGTAAACACCAACAGTAATGGCTGCTTGACCAGAGTTATGTATGAAAGCTGTAAAAGCATCATATGAGTGCGATGGGGCAAATACCTCAGCCAGAGGGATTATAGACATCTGAGTGTCTTGCCCAAGACCAGACTTGAACAGAAACTGAAAAATAATCACATAATCATCATAGGAAAGATTAGCTGTTTTTGTTTCAGGATCCTGGGAGGCACAAGACATGGCTGTAAAATGAGATGTTTTTCAGAGGCAGTAGTTTGACATTTTAGTTGATGTTTTTTTTTCTCTTTCTTGAGAAGAATCCGAAGAAGGTATATATATCAGTTTCTCTCTCAGCCCGCAGGTGTTTAGCTTGGCACACAAGTTGAAAACATATCATAAACAGCTACTGGTACCTCTGAAGTTACACCAGTGCCCACTATCACACAATATCTTGCTTGTTTTACAAGTGCAAACCAGCAGAGTGTTCAGGAGGTGTATTTGTCAGTGTTGGTGATGGAGGTAGTCTAAAGTGGACTCTAAGGTGGGATCAGAGACAGACTGCTGAAACTAAGTTATTGAAAGTGGTTTAGAACAGTGATTAGAGGCAACAAGTTTATCATCTGGAAAACTGTGCCAGCCACAGGAGTTGGGGACTCTTGGAGAGAGGAAAGGTACGTGGAGAAGTGGTGCAGATGAGGATGAGACCTAAGTTATGCGGAAGTTATTTTCCTGGTAGGAGGGGATAACTCAGCTCGGACAGAAAAACCAGTCTAGGTACAAGGTTGTCCTTCAGCCATGCAAAAAAAAACAATAAAACAGAAGAACACAAACTTAAACACTGAAAAAACAGAGTACAAAAATGTATCTAAGAACCTGGTTACCAGCGCTGAGGACACTGACATGTGACAATTGGAGGCATGAGCAGGTTTATACATTGTGCGTTGAGCAGGTACGGTGACTGAAAGGTACTCAAGCGTAAACACAGGACCTGCCCAAACCAGTCTGTAACCCAGAGACTGTCAGGGTTCTGGGTCTTGTTATTGGCCATAATAAAAGGCAGCTTTTTTGTTAAAGTCTAGTTTTGCGTCTTGTAGTCTGCATTTTATGTTATGGGTGGCTGTGGCTACAATGTAGCTTGCCATCACCAGTGTGTGAATGGGTGGATGACTGGATATGTAAAGCGCTTTGAGGTCCTTAGGGACTAGTAAAAGCGCTATATAAATACAGGCCATTTACCATTCACTGCACACTATCTGCCATCGCAAATCCTGACAGAGGCCCCAGACAAAAGAAACAAACCAGTGCGGCACTATGACAATACTGCTCCTAGACAGTTTGTGCAATGAGCATTTGTAGACCACGAATTGAACAATTAAACAAAAATTATGCAATTTTAGTTACCTTTAACAGTGGAGTGGGGAAACTGAGCCACGCTAGCTGGTAGCCGCATACGTGGCTTTGTGATGATCTCAGAGACTTTTGGGAAAATACTCTGTGGACCGACGAAACAAAAACTGAACTTTTTTGGAGAGCCTGAGTGATTTTACATCTGGTGTAAAAGTAACAAAGCATTTAGGAAAAAGAAAATCATACCAACAGTAAAATATGGTGGTGGTAGGAGGTGTACTTGTCAGTGTCGGTGGTGGAGGTAGTCTGAAGTGGACTCTAAGGTAGGATCCGAGACAGACTGCTGAAACTAGGTTACTGACAAAAGTGGTTTAGAACAGTGATTAGAGGCAACACGTTTATCATCTGGAAAACTGTTCCAGCTACAGGAGTTGGGGACTCTTGGAGAGAGGAAAGGTGAGGCAGTCCAGGTAGGTTTGAGGAGGGTAGAGAATGGTTTGTTCAGGAAGAGTTTACTTACGTGGAGAAGTGGTGCAGATGAGAATGAAACCTAAGTTATGCTGCAGTTATTTCCCTTGTAGGAGGGGATAACTCAGCTCGGACAGAAAAACCAGTGTGGGCACAAGGTTGTCCTTCAGCCATGCAAAAAAAACAATAAGATAGAAGAACACAAACTTAAACACTGGAAAAACAGAGTACAAAAAAGTATGTAAGAACCTGGTTACCAGCACTGAGGACGCTGACATACAGGTGACGATTGGAGGCATGAGCAGGTTTATACATTGTGTTCCTAATAAGGCTGAGCAGGTACGGTGACTGAAAGGTACCCAAGCGTAAACACAGGACCTGCCCAAACCAGTCTGTAACCCAGAGACTGTCATAAAAATAAATAATAATAATAATAAAAGGCAGCTTTTTTTGTTAAAATCTAGTTTTGCCTCTTGTAGTCTGCATTTTATGTTATTCACTGCACACTATCTGCCATCACAGATCCTGACAGAGACCCCAGACAAAAGGAACAAACCAGTGCGGCACTATGACAATCAGTTTGTGCAATGAGCATTTGTAGACCATGAATTAAACAATTAAACAAAAATTATGTAATTTTAGTAACCTTTAACAGTGGAGTGGGGAAACTGAGCCACGCTAGCTGGTAGCAGCCTGGGACACATACAGTGGTATGAAAACGTGTTTGCCCCTTCCTTGAAAGACTAGCTGTGGTAAATGGAACCATGAATTCTGCTCTCTACCAAAACATCCTGAATTAAGTAAATAGGTAAAATTTTATTCATAGAGCACCTTTAGGACAAAGATCATAAAGTGCTTCACAAAGAAATACCAGATCTGTCAGGTGGACATACAAGGAATTCAGTTTTTTCCTTGAAGTTGGAGAAAGTTGTCAGCCATCCAAGCCTTAATCCGGTCTAAGCACTTAGTCAGAAACATCTCGGGGCTTAAATTAAATGTATAACTGAATGTCTTCTATAAAATATGCTTAAGAGGAAGTAGACATAATAGAAATAATAGGGGCCCCAATACAGAACCTTGTGGGACACCATAGGTAAGGGATGTGGAAGATGACCTGTACTTAGAAACTGTCACAGAAAAGCATCGTTCAGAAAAATATGAGGACCACTCGAAGGCAGATCCACATACACCGACCCAATACTTCAGCCTATCAAGCAAAATTTGGTGGTCGACCATATCAAAGGCCAACGTGAGGTCTAACATCAGCCAAATAGAACATTTTCCTGCATCATTTTGAATCAAAATATCACTCAAGGCTCTAAGAAGAGCTGTTTCAGTAGAATGATCTCTAGGAAAGCCAGACTGACACTTATCACAAATACTGTATTTAGATATTTTTTTAAAAGGGATGAATAGCAGCATTTTTAAAATAAGCAGGGACTTTGCCAGAAACCAGTGAAGTGTTGATCATGGTGATCACACAGGGACCAATAGACTGAAAGACACTTTTGAATAAAGATGCAGGTAAAATGTTGTGTGAACAGGAAGATGTTTTTATTGAGTTAGCTAATTTTACCAGCTCTGGTAAAGAAAAACGTGAAAAACTTTCTAAAATAACAGGCCGAGCTGGAGTGAGAACTGACAATGAAGATGCTGATGAAGAAGATGAAGAAGCTAACAAAATAAAACAAGAAACATGAGACCTTCACAAAGATGCAGACTTGACACTGTGACATGGCCGACTGGGGGAACAGAGGGAACAGGAAACACGGAGACAAGAGTAAGTAAACGTGGAAGACAGGGAAGGCACAGTGACACAAAACTAGGAACTATAAATATAACAAAGAATATAACTTCAACCAAAATTAGACAAACTGGGTCAAAAACCCAGTACCGTGAGATCCGGTACCGTGAGTAAAGGAGGTGATCTGAAGCTGAAGCGCACCTGGGTTGTGCAGCAGGACAATGATCCAAAATACACCAGCAAGGCCACCTCTGAATGTCTTAAGCAAAACAGAATAAAGACTTGACCTGAAAGTCCTGACCTGAATCATATTGAGATGCTGACCTTAAAGAGGCAGTTCATACTCAAAAAAAACCTCCAGTGTGGCTGAATTACAACAAACATGAGTGGGTCAAAAATTCTCTTTGGTGCTGTTACAGACTCATTGCCAGTTGCCGCAAATGCTTGATTGTTGCTGCTAAGTTTGGCCCAACCAGGTTTAGGGGCAATCACTTTTTCCCACAGGGCCATGTAGGTTGATTTTATACAGCTGTGGTAATGGTGCTAGAAACACCTGAATGAAAAGATTAAGAGTCTGTGTGACCCAGTGCTTTTGTCCACTGAAATAGGCTAAGCCAAGCTGAATTCAAGATTCATCTGTTTCAATATGTTTACTGATATCAGCAACAAAGCAGTAAGGCACAAGGACAAAGGTGGAAAAAAGTTTGTTTTTTTTTACTTTAATTTTTACTTTAATTGAATTTAATTGAATCCATAAAATCCCAAATAGCATTAAGAGAATCCACTTTAGTTCATTACACTAACATCCATGTGTCTGCAGACCTTTGCACAGCTCTACCGACTGGGCATTACAGTTTACTGTTGCATCATCACATATTGATTTAATGAAGAGAGAAAATGCTGTGCTTGAATGGCCTCTTCTGCTAAATATAGCACACTTCTTGGAAGCACAAACTGTGTTGACTGCATTCTGGAAGCTGAGAGTTTTACCCTCACGTACAGAATTGATTTCTTCTTTGCAATCATGTGACAAAATTTGAGATAAAGTCAAAAGCTTTTTTTTTTTTTACATGATCCCAATCCTTGCTCCGGTCAGATGTAGCAGAAGCCAATTAAACGAGAGATGAAAGAGGAAAGATTACTGCCCTGCTAAATGAAAAATGACATGCCACCAGATTCTTCTGGGAGAAAAATTACGCTGATCTTCATCTTGTTAAGCCGTGAACGTGGACATGCGGCAGAGCCATTGCAGCTCATCTGGCTAATGCACTGCTGACACTGCTGAGCTGAGCCTCTCTGTTTAACAACAGCTCCATATGTGTTGCCTTTTCCCTCAGCATGCAGTACCTTATAATCTTAATGATGCAACACGAGCTGACTCGAGTCTTGTTTTTTGTGATTGTCAAATAGATGAAATCCCAACACTGTTTTTTTTTTTTAAATGTTAGTGTGACAAAATATACAACACGTTTTATGTGGTTGTTGTTTCTTCTAACCCTCGATCGCATCTTTTCAGCTGCCAGCCACACACACACAACAACCACACCTCAGGTCCCAGCACATCCTTTTATAGGCGAGACATGAATAGCTGATTGAGCTCCGGTGTGTCTCAGCCTCCCCTGCCACCGCCTGAAACCCAATGCTCCTCAACTCCCCTGCAGCTACGCCTCAAGCCACACCCCACCACAGTTAGCTTTAAAGATCCTATTTTTTCTTGGAAGACTTCACTTCTGGTCTTTATTGTGTCTCGTTCTTTACCATACGATAACTCAGGCTGGGAGAGCGGCTCTGGATGTGAAACAAAGCCCTAAATGTACGCTGTTAGTAAAAGCACTGATAAAGAAGACTGCATGTTCAGATTGACTGAGAAATAACGGTTTTGGCATACATGAATGCTTCGATGATTTGATATTTACTTTTTAGATAACATCACCTGGGTAGTATGGTGGCGTGGTGGTTTGTGCTGTTGCCTCACAGCAAGAATGTCCAGGGTTTGATCCACCATCTGGCCTCTCTGGTGGAACTTGTATGTTCTCCAACTTTCTCCAGACATGCAGTTTTAGGTTAATTCATGGTTATTTTGCTCATAGGTGCGAATGGTTGTCTGTCTCTCTGTGTTAGCCCTGTGACAGACTGGTGATTTGTCCATGTGGCCGCTGGGATAGGCTCCCATGACCCTAAATTGGATAGATGAAAGAAAATGGAAGGATGGATAGAATAAATCACTCTTTTCTTTCCTCCAACTTAACCTAACCCTTGTGAGGTTAGGTTAAGCTACTTGTTAATTTAACATGCACATCTTGTTGCACTGTGGGAGGAAGCCAGAGTACCCGGACAGAACCCAGCCAGCCGAAGGGCGAGGGCTCAACTTCCACACAGAAAGGCGTTCAGAGAGTTTGTCAATCAGAAAAAGGATGAATTAGGACAAAGACTGAGACAAAAGATTTAAGAGGCAGTCGCTGGCTTTTATTCAGCTGGTTTGCTTTTCGTTGAGAGCAGCAAATGTCACTGGGTCATTTTAGGTGTTGTGTTTGCCTTCCTTTATCCTCAGCTGTTGATGGGTGATTATGGGTTCCTCTAGTTACAGTAAATTCAATCCTCCACCTGCACGAGCCTGTTCAGCTTCTTCACAAACAGGCTGCAGCTTTGGACACCCAATACCAAGTGAAAAACGATCTTGCCTGCAATTTGATTGTGACTGAGCGATGGCAGGTGAACAATAGCGTTTCGATACTAAGCCCTGGATAATGGCACTATCTGATCAAGCAAAGGGCGCAAGTCAAAACATCTTCAGTTGGGACTGAAGGACAGCACTGGGAGGGGATGAGGAAGAGGAGGAAGAGGAGGTGTGAGGTATGCAGAATGTCATAACCAAAATTCATCCTGACCAAAAAAACGTTCCCAGGGAACATAATGTAATAGTTCTAATAACAAACATGAAAACAGCTCTTTTGTGCTCTCTGGCACGGACGCCTCAGCTTTACTGGTGTGTGAAATGAATGGAAGGAAGAAATAACATCCAGCCTTCCTCAGCCTGCTATTTAAATCTGAGGGAAAGCAACTGATGAAAGAAAAAGCCCCGACTGTTTGTTTCCATTAGGATAAATATAAATCGGTGTTCCTACAATGATGTTTTTACTCCGACTATAGATCCTTTGCTTTGCATGCTGCAAACTCCAAATAAGGAGCAGAACAGTGACATCCCGTCTCACTGCTTATTGTTTTCCAAGAAACCTCCTTGTCTTTCCAGGACTGGGGGACGCTGTGCGCACGTCCTACCCGAGGCATTTGGGGTTAGCAACATGACATGGTGCTTATTCACATTCATATATCTATAAACACTTATTGACAGAAACATAAGACGGGGGTTACACAACAGAGGGGAGAGGAGGGGAAAGGTAGAAGGACAAAAAGGGAGCTGTGGGAAGCGAAGAGGTGCAGAGAAAAAGAGGAAAAAGAGGGAAGGATGGGGAAAAAGTTTGTGAAATTGTGCACACGAGAAAGGAATGTATGACTTTCTAGTGAGAAAAGACGGAGGAGCAAAGAGAAGAGAAAGCAGAGACTGATTGGCAGTGAGAGGAGAAGGAGGAGGAGGAGAAGGAGGCGTGTGAGGCTGGGCGTGGTGATGGAAATTTGAGCCATGTGTTTACCATGTTCCCAAAAACATAAGAGTACCTGGGACAATGTGTTCGAATCACCCATACTGAGAATGAGACCTAAATACACTGAATCAGTACGGCTGGTTTCAGCTTCTGGGGAGATTCTGTAAGTGGTAAACACCAAGAGGAATTTTACTCTCCAGTATATGTCCAGCTGTTTTTCTTGTACTGCAATTATATAAAGGCTCAACTTATCATTATATAGGAAGAAGCCTTTTTCCTTGTCAATTTGAAATGGAAACTCACTGTACACTTTCATGTTTTAGCTCATTTACTTCAGCTTACCCATCCATTAAATCCCATTTATCTTTTTTTTAATGTATTATTTTACAAACTGAAAGGATTTGTTTTTTCACAGCTTCCATCCATTCGTCTGTTTTCCTCCTTGATTTTCACCATCTTGATGTGGATTTATAAAGCTTTTCTCTTACTTTTTATCATGTGTGTACTCTTCCAGTTGTGGCTGCTCATATTAAACATTGCCACAGTTTGAAATAATGAGATCAGAATGTGCAAAGGTAATCCCAGTGAACCAAAAGCTTGGGTTTCAGGCTGCTCTAGACACACTTTCATACACATAATCCCCAAACACCTGCTGTTCAAACGTTCTGTTTGTTAGGGTTAGCCAAATAGAAGAAAGGGTTAAAGGGAGATGAGTTAATACATCAAGCAGCATCAACCTGACTGAGGGTCCAGGCCCATCCAATAAGCCCACAGACCACTCACTGTAAGTAAATAATGTCATACAGTTTGGCAATGTAAAAGTTAAACACTCACATCACTGATTAGCTGCTGTAGTAAAAACCCAGCTCATGTTAGTGATTCAGTGAACAGTAGCTTAGTGGATCTGCAGGATCTTAGAGCGACACTGAGAAAGATTTTCAGTTCAGTTTGGGAAGTATCTCTCCAGTGTCTCTGGAACTCATTCTTCAGCTCGTGCAAATAATTTTGAAGCATGATTGTGCTCAAAAATTGCAAAACAAATGAAACTACGTTGAAGATGTTCTGCCCTCGCAGTCGCTGACTCCAGCCCTCTGAGTGTGTGTGGTGAGTTGAATGACGTGTCACAAACAAAGTAGATCACTCGTGCGTTACTTACCAACAAACAGAATTTGAATTTGTGACGGAATTTTCTTCCAGACGTCACTAAATACAGAATGAAGAATTTAGAAAAAGGCCTGGCACAAATCACCAGTAGGTAGTGACATAGACATGGCTTGTTTTAAAGTGTGAGTCATGCCAAGCTACTCTAGTAGAGCCCAAAACTGATAACAAAGCTGTATATTAGCATGTACAAGGTCTGCTGAAACATGTGTGTTAACTTGTGTTACTGATAAAGGAAAGTCTCACCATCAGAATACCTGAAGTGATGAAGTCTTTTCTTGACCAACACCACGGTCAGAAAACATGTCCTGACTTTACTGTGCATTACTGTTTGCCGTCTTTTTCAGGCATTCATCACTTTCCATTCATTCCTGTGCATGACTGTCATTTATTGCCAATCTGTGCCTATTAAAAAGTACATAAGCCAATAATGATAATGCAGCACCGATTCAATGAACGATAATCTAATGTGCACTGTGGTTGTTCACGAAGTTTATAATTAACTTTTAGGGCTGAGAAACATAAAGTGGGGAGTGCTCAGAACAGCAGATAAAAACAACAATAAAATGTAAAACATGCATGATTTCATCTTTTAAGGATACAAATTGCAACAAGAGCATAATGGAATGCAGCTCACTGTTATGTAACCGTAACAATAACTCCGTGCACCCAGGTTTGTGTTATTGGGGTTGTTTATTTTATTGTTTAGTCCCACTGAGTGATTCTTGAGCTGATATTATGCCACACACATTCACAGTTATGCCGATCTGCCTGATCTGTATTAATGAAACGTCTGAATAAAACATCACCTCCCGTGCTCGGGATCTTGCTGCGTGCGTCTCTGGATCAAACTCGAGCCAGTCTGAACTCACTTGTGTCTTGTCTTATTGCTTGTCTTGCACGGTGATGCCCCATTAAACTTAAACACAGTTGACACATGTTTCTCACGCGGCTCTTTATTTGCTCAGATAGCCGAATTCACACTCACAATTCACACTGGGTCACACTGGGACAAAGGACAGTGATTTGATCTCTGTGCTAAAAGAATAGAAAGATATCTGTTAGGGGGGAAAAAGTGAAAATTCAAAGTGAGGTGCAGAAAATGAGATTCTGCATGTTGGATTCATTGATTAAAATACAAAAATACGAGGAAAAACAAGGAAGCGCTGTCACCCCGATCAGCTGAGTTTGTTTTGTTCCTGTAGATTCTCGACTGTGGGGGAGAGAGGATGACTTGGACAGATAAAAAAAAAAAATCAGAATGAGTTGTTTTTCACATGAGGCAGCATATAGAGTATCCTCTTTTTTCTGTCTGTGCGTGTGTGTGTTGCGTGTATTCACTTCCCCCCTCGGTGAAGGCCCTCCCTGACTGTCAGCACTACCCGGCTGTTTTTATGGAAGTCTGGCTGAATCCAGTTCCCACTGCCTCAAGACACGACCTCATCTTACCCCACTTCTCCCGCTCCTCCCAGCCTCCCTCCATCTATCGATTACAACATTTCCCCCTTTTTTTGCTTACTATCATCATTTCTTTGATTTTTGTCATTGTCCTGGTGTACTGTTGTTTACCACTTAATTCCACATCGTCTTTTTCTGTCCCCTTTTCCGTTTTTGTTTTTTTTTTTGCTTCCTGTCAACAACATGAACTAAAGAGCATAGAGTGTATTCGTATATTCAGACACGTATGTCTCACTGCTTTCTGTCCAGATATACAGGATGTTAAAGTGTGGAAGTCCCAAGTTGCTGGGTAAGCAGTTGTTTGTGTCCCCGTCCTTCAGGTTCCCCCAGGTGGTCAGCCAGGGCTTCTGTTTCTGCAGCAGGCAGAGGGCACATGAACAGAAAAGCACAACTAATCTAAAACTGAAATAAACAGAAACAAAAACATTATTTTTTTAATTTGTTATTTAATTAAGAGCAAAGAGGGCCTGAACAGGTTTGAGCATAAAAATACTAATAAAGGGAAATCATGGATCATTTATCTGGTTGAAACAGGCTACAAACAGTGTTGAAAATATGACCACATAAGCAGACTTTTATGATTCGTATGATGTGGGCTGCTCTCGTTTGTGTTTGTGATCTTCTTGTTCCTCCAGTTTAGCTCCTTGAGCAGAGCCACACTGCTTCCTAGTAAAGTGAAACAGTGTTAAACAATGAAAACTGACCACTGTGTGTGCTTCTCGCACTGCTTTTGGGGATCTTTTTTACAGTCTTCTTCCCCTTTGTGTAGAACTTTGATGCCCCTCCTCTTCATGTTCGATGAAAGGTTTTAACCAATCAGCCGTCTACTCATGCACAGCATCATCGCTGTTGTTTGAGGATGACAGATCTGCTTGTTTCATCTGCATATTTTTTTTTACCGTACATAACAAGCTACACAAATGGAAAATTTATTCAGTTACTCGTGATGTGAGCTTGCCCAGAGAACAGGCAGTGTAAGCCTGCTTAACAAAACACACAAAAAAACACAAAGCTAAGTGTTAATTCCTACAAAAATGCTAACATTGACGCACATGTTCATTCTCAGTCTTGGACGCTTGCTTGACTTGTGTTTGTATTTGATATATTACTTACATTGATGGTACATGAATCGGTTTCACAGACCTCATTTGGACATGTTAATGGACAGTAAACACGGAAGTAATTAATGAGCTTAAAAATGGTTCTTCTTCCATTCAGATGGTCCAGGACCCTGATATTGCACTACTGGCCCACCGGATTGGAGTTAAGCACTGACTGGAGCAGGACTACTATGACTGTGTTTATCCTGATGTGATGCATAGTTACGGCTTGAGTGAAAAAAGACAAAAAGGACATTCCAGTGAAAATTGGATAGAGATGAAGTGCGTATTTTTAGAGGGTTGGGAGTCGGCACGGTTAAGATCAGAGGAAGTCTTCAGGATTTCAATGATGGAAGCAGGACTGTGTGTATGTACAGTCATGTGTGTGTTTGCTATATGATCTATGACTCTCGTGAAGCTGTAGAATCTAACACCTTTCTTCTTTGTGGACCTTTCCCACGATGACTCTCTCCCGGCTTCTCTCTACTCTGCTGTGTGCATTCATCATCCTTTGGGATGGGAGGATTAGTAAAGTGGGCTCAAAGAGGATCACACAGAACACAAATAATTACAACCCATTACAAGCCCCCGCATCATTTAGCCAAAGAAA
The DNA here is from genome assembly GCF_056152115.1 of Neolamprologus brichardi. Lineage (NCBI taxonomy): Eukaryota > Metazoa > Chordata > Actinopteri > Cichliformes > Cichlidae > Neolamprologus > Neolamprologus brichardi. The sequence continues at coordinate 32,213,691 of NC_142106.1, read as the reverse complement.
TATGTCAAAAGACCAGTGACGATCTTCAGTGGATGAACTCAAACCAGACTTTTCCTATGGCTGAAGGTGCACTCTCAGCGTGGTTCAGTCTTAGTTTTCAGTGGATTAGGATTGAAATGTAGTAAATCTATTACATGTGAGCATTTGTTTTCCTAAACTTGGTCTCATCAGGTGTCATTTTTGGTTTTTACGCATTCTATCAGGCAAAATGCAGTTTTATTACCTTTTATTTATTTATTTTACCTCCATTCCTGCTCATTTAGCAAGATGAGATTCTTACAGGAGGAGGGACCACAGCTATTTGGAAATGTGGAACTGAAAGGGATGCAAACCTCAACAAGAACACAATGCACTCATATTCAGAGAGGATGTGTAACCAGCGATTGTGTTAAATGTACTAAACTCTTGTTTCGATTGTGTTCACATCTGCATGCGGACAGATGCAAAGCAGCTGCAGAGACACAAAATGCCCCAAAAAGATTCAAACTAAAGATGAAGATCTGAGCAGCGCAAAGACACACAGACATCGTCTGTATCGCTGGAGTCATTTTCTTCTCTGTTAGTCTTCGCTCGCTTACCATCACCCAGCAGTTAACGTCAAAGCTGCAGAAGTTTCATTAGACAAAGTCACGTGCACTCAGCTTCAGAGACTGTGCAACATTGAGCACTCAGAGCATGTTTGAATCCCTGCTGCGCCTGATATGAATGTGATTATCAGTCCGTTCACAGGTTTTTAAATTGGGTTTGCTTTTGCTTGCTGAAACAACAACACCTACTGATTGGTCACACAATTCATTTTCAGTGACAAAACAGGACATGATGGACAAATAAGTTAATAACAGCTGACAGCAAGCGTGATCATATTATATTAGGATTAACTAGAGGTTAATTATAAACTGAAATAAATGTCTGTGTGAGTCCTTGGGGTCGATGCTCTTAAGGATGATGTTTCCTTGCAGGCTGGTTGGACTTTAAATTATTTATGCTGTGTGTGAGTGCAGTCTGAGCTATAAATAGCTTCAGCTAAACATAGAGCCACTCGCTTTACCACAGCCATCTTACACACACAGTTGTCTTTTACCCACAAATACACACGTTCATTCACATCTACACTGTCGTGCGAGATACCGTGTTATGTGTGTTGTCATGCAGACATATTTGATCTTCTGGATGTCCGCGCAAGACTCACACAATCTGCAGTCTGCTCCAGTGTCAAGCTTGCTGTGCAGCATCTGTACGAGCAGGGTTACACGGGCGTTACCAGCCTATAGCGGCTCGCTCTGCTTTGTTCATTAATAGATTTTCCAAAGGACGTGAACTTTGCAAAGATGCAGAAAAAAATGGTAAAGGTCAGAGTACATATGCAGTATAAGGTTTTCTTCCATCAATGATTGGCTGAATCATGAGTCACACCAAAGGAGAGAATAAACTGAAGGCTGCAAGTCACTCACTAGAAGTGACTGAATAAATTGAAGAAAATACATCATAAATGGGTTTAAATATGAACATTTTGAATAATGGATGTTTTGCTCTTAATGTGACACAGTTTCTGTTGTGTAGGGCTGAAAGACTTCACCAGTCAGTCTCTCAACATTCACCCCTCGTTGGACATCGTGGAAGAGGGGTGTGCATCTTATAGTTGTTCAACAAAACTGTGCTGTTCCACCTGCTTCTGATGTTATCAGTCCATTTAACACGTGTTATCAGCAGAAACCAGCCAAAGTGGGCGGCTGTTCACCGTCAAGATGATGCCAGTAATGTCGAGGCCGTGTTTTAATCCAGTAAGGAAGTAATGTTTATTTAGTCGGACTGTTTAAGGAAAAAGTTTCACAAAATGCTTAATGTGAGTCAAAATGGTGATAATGAATGAAAACTGTATTTTTCTCCTGCACTGATCGAACGCACATGTAGTGCCAGCAGGGGAACTTTGACCCACTTGTCTACAATATTAAACATTTCCCTGCACAGGCAACGGGAGACTAAATATAATATTGATAATATGACTTGGCTAAATATGCAGTATATCTATATGGCAGTAAAAACTACATACAATTACTGCATACTCTGTCATCTTCATTTACAGTTTTCATTTTCATTTACGGTGTATTTTAGTAATTCCATGCACACTGCTAGCTTTGCAGGAAGTGAAAGCCACAGCCTACACACATGCCAACGTTTGTGTCTTACGAAGTGCGGCGACAGCTGCTCAGTTGGTTTTAAAACTGCAAACCAAAGTATTGCATTAGCAGACGTGAATTTGTCATATGCACAAAATCCTACTTCCTTTTCCCCCACACATTCTCTCAGCAATATGCACACAACCACAAACATGCAAAAATACTCACATCTCAGTTATACTAACAGCAGCAACAACTGAAACTTGAAATGGAAGAGATTTCAATTATATTATAGTACTGAACTTATATACTCTTGACACTTAATTAGATACAGTGTGCAAGTACCTGGTTACACCTTTTCTGTACCGTACCCTGTAACCTCAGTTTTCTATTCTTAGCTGACAGGAGTGGTATTCAGTGTGGTCTTCTGCTGCTGTGGCCCAGCTTCAAGGTTTGTTTTGTTATATCTTCACAGATGCTCTTCTGCAGACCTTGGCTGTAATGCATGGTTATTTGAATAACTATTTTTTCCTATCAGCTCCAAACAGCCATTTCCATTTGACACAGTAGTGTTTCCTGGGAATGAATAATAGTGGGGCAGACATTGGCTCAGATGCCGAATTGCTAACCACACCCATATTTATTTTCATGTTGTTGGGCATCTACATTTAGAAACCTCATTAATATTCCACATATTACTACAATATGAATCAGTAGTTTATTCAGTCTTGACTATTGGACACATGCAGTGCTGCGCGCCATCACTGCATGTGATAAGGTCACGTAGCGTCTCAGAATGAGTAAGTTGCCCTTACTTAGTTATCTTAAGTAAGCTTTACTTAGTTTTTCTGAGGCAACGAGTTTGCATAGTTTTTTAAGTTCTGGGAACTAATTAGATTTTACAGTGTGGTGTCTGTAGCGGACTAATATGGGAGTTACATGGGCAGCCTTAATCCTGTTACTGCTGCTTGCATTTCCAATATTTGAATGACAGGGCAACATGATGTATACAAGGACACATGTGGTCGTTCACTGCGCCTGGTCTCACCTCTGACATCAACGGGGCATTTTCTTCCTGAGAACAGCCGCTCACTGGACATTTCCTCTTTTTCACACATTCTCTGTAAACCCTGGAGACCAGCCCGTCTGGCACCAATAGCTACACCACGTTCAAACTCACTTAAATCATCTTCCTTTCTCATTTTGATCCCTAGTTTGAACTTCAGCAGGTCATACTGAGTCATGTAGACTGAGTTCCTGCTATTGGGTGTACCGATTAGATGTTTGCATCAACGAGTAGGTTAGCATAAAGTGCCCAGTGAATATAGAGGTGTTAAATAGTTATTACTTTTTGCTTAATAAAGCCTCCTATTGCATATCATTAGTAGAATAATTAGCTTTTATTTATTTTTTTGTTGCATTTTCTGAATAAAATGTTCTCTATATGTATTAAATGTATCAAAACAAGTCATTTCTGACACGATGCTGATGAAACCTGTCAACAAAAAACATTAATGAGAGCAGGGAAAATGCACAGTGGAAAGTAACACTGTGCATTGCTTAAGTAGTTAATGCACCTGTACCCAGTACCAGTCTGGGTACAGGTGCCTGTATCTTGTTCATCGCGTACTCCCCCTAGCGGTCTCGTTGTGTCAGCACATCCTTGGTCATGTACTGATGTGCAGCCGCCGGCAGGGGGCGGTGTAGCACAAGTCTGTACCGGCCTGGACAACTCTTTTCTGCATATGAGAGTGGCGAAGCAGCAGGCGGTTAACAGGTTAGTAAAGTTGTATTTTTGTTTGTATACAGATCCATAGTGACTTGGATGAAAGCATAAAACCCCCCGTGGTTTCTCATTAAAACATTTTTGTTGCCGCCGCCGCCAGTTGAACCATCTTTGTAGGGTTTACATCACCAACTGTTGCTAATTAGCTAATTAAGACTATAAAGCTCCACAAAGAGTGAAAGCCTTGGTGTTGCTGGTCTGTGGTGGCTCCTTCTGGTTGTTTTAAACGCTCTGTAACTCTTTCAAATGATGACAATAGACTGGAATAGAAAAAGAAAGCGTTTAAGTTTCATGCACAAAGGCAGTTTCAGGTTTTATGTTAGATGGCAGGCTAGCGAAGCTAAAAGCTCATTAGCTGACATAAAACAAAACAACTGTATTTGTTGCGTTTTGCTCCACCTGATTGAAGCATTGGCACTTTGAACACACAAATCTGTTTGACAAATAAGTGGCCAAAGTCCAAACCCAGAGAGCTGTCATTCAATACATGCTGAGGACAAATCAATACAAAATCCTTGTTAGAGAAAAAAAATTAAAGCTCCAACATATTTAATAACTAGTGAATGCGTCACAATTTCCAGGTGACAGTGTCTGAGTCCAAAGATTAACGATGTATAATTTATACTCGTGTAAGACAAAGAAGCTGTTTTTGTGTGTTATAACTGTCATAAATGATCAGCTTCATTAGGCTTGATCAGAAAGGAAGGAAACATTGGTGCATAAACCTTAAATGTCCACATTTACTGTAAATCATCAGATGTGGGAAGGGTTCTTAGATCAAGATGAGCATTGCAGGAATGTTTAGAAGAGGCCGTACTTGTGCTGAGATTAGTGTTTTATCCTTCAGGCGAGAAATGCAGGGAAATATGAGGAATGTGTTGTCACCTGTAGCTACTGTATCTGAAGCTTATGCTTGCTGACAGGAGGGTCAGACACATGAAGGAAAAGGTGAAAATGTTTTTTTTGTAAGAGTATCTTAAAGAAAAACAGACAACTTCCTCTCTGCAGTCCAGACCTGTGCAACATGATTTATTCTTTAAAGACTCTGAATTTTGATTAAGTACTGTAGCTGCTGTCCAGGTGGAGTATATTTGTGTGAGACCACAAGACAGGTTCAGTGTAGTCAAGCACCGGTCACAGGGAAACTATGGTCTGTGACGAGCCTCTGGGCCTCCACGCACACTCGCTTTCAGTCTGTGTGCACATATGCCCCATTCACGTGCTTGCTGTAGATCCTCAGAAAGTTCTAATTTTTGTTTTTGAGAGTCAGCGTCTAAAAAAAGGCCTCAAATTGATGGCAATTTCAGAAAGGCGAACATTAAATTTGATCTGTGGCAGACTTGATGAGCATTTGTCTGCTTATTTATTCTCCCTTTTTTAGATTTGTTTAATTTTCCATCCCACAACAATGACAAATCCCACTACTTTTTGTAAAAATAGTTAAGGTATTTGCACAACTTGTGTGGCTGTGCGCTGCATTTAAAACCTAGAAAAGGAAGAAAACCAAGGGGATTAAATATAAGAAAGTGTCACAAAAGTCTGTTGGAGTCCTTCACATATTTTGCCTAAATATTTAGTGTGATCAGCAGACACATTCACAAACTTCCTCTCCATCCACCACCACCCCCTGTGTCCTATGGGACCAACACAGAATTCTGGTGAGGGGTCTCCAGAGCCAAAAAGCAGGAAGTCACAGCTGTGCTCATCCCCCTTTCGGCATGTGTGAGACTGCGAGTGTATGTTTTTATGTCTCTTGTCTGCATCAGTGTGTGTGTATGTGTGTGTGTCTGCGTTGCTCTCTCGGACAGTTTATCTGGCCAGTTGGACTTTCTATTCCCACTGCTTTACTGGAGAAGTTTCCAGCACTGTTAAATGAGGGAGCGAGAGGGAGCGAAACCTTGGCTTATAGAGCCTAATAAACACTGTGTGTCATTGTGGCTAACGCTGCAAAGCTGAGTGCAGTGGACTGGTTTGTGGAAACACACACACACACACACACACACCCACACACACACCCTCTGTAGACTTGTTTTTATTGTTTCTGCCTCCTCCGCTTATTTTGTTACTTTTCCTGTCTTATTGCTCTCTTATGTATACATGAAGTTATCTATTATATAATGAACTGAGGCTGGACCTCAGTTCATTATAAAATTAATCAGAAAAATGCTGATATCTTCTGGTTTTAGTCTTTGTGGACTACAAAAGTGGAAACTTCAAATTCTGAGACGTTGCGATGGAGAGTACGGTGTTAATAGGTGTAAAACACAATAGAAGAAATGCATAAATGATCAAAAAGTTTTGAAAAAGCTTGCAAAAGTTAACATTAACTGTTGAAACTGTTAGATACAACCATAAATAAGCTGTGTAAATTGTTAAACGTAGTTGATAAATATATGAAATACAGTAGCTAGCTAAAATTGTGGATAAACTGTTAAAAATCATCAGCTAAATAAGTTTCTAGCTGTTGAAATTGTTAGCTGAAAATACAAAGTCCTTCTAAAAGCAAACCTTTTCATTCAGCGACCACATGCACATGGGGCAGTTCGGGCAGTTATTTTGAAGAATTATTTAAATGAACTGGTGCTCACAGGGGTGTAAAAAAACTGCATTACTGGTATCAGCAATAACAGACGAAAACACCCTTCAACCATGTTGCATAGTTTGTCCACCAGACGGAGCTCTGCAACTTCCCTGGTGGTTGTGTTTGGAACGCTGCAAATAAAACTGATCCGAGCCAAGTTGGGCAGCTACATGTAGCAAACGTTGATGTTTGGTGTTTAAAATAATATTGGCCAATTTATCGGAATATCAGATTTTTAAGTTACGAGATATTGGTATCCATATCTGCCTCAAAAATCCTTTGTCGTCTGTGCCCCAATCACCAGTCAAGTCTAATAAAAATGCTTAAGGTTGCTGACTTTTTGCTGCAAAATAAGGTTATAAAAACCTGGAAGTTATATTCATACCATTGTCTGTGCCTTTTTTTGTTTGTTTGGGGATTATTCCTTCCCTTCTTATAGTGTCCGTTTCCCAGATATTGATTAATCCTAGTCTTTGACTCTTCTCAATGATGATCTTCTCTCAGTCTAGACTTCGTCCACATACAGAATAAACCTTCTTTCAGCTGCTTCTTTATTTGCATGGGTTCACCACAGTGGATCTGGTCGTCTTGACTATTAATGGTCTTTATTCAGATGTCAGTCTGTCACTGCTCAGCCGATTGCAGCTGGTCCAAAGCGCTGCGGCACAGCTATTAACTGGCACACACACGCAAGCCCACATATCCCCCATAGTAGCTTCCCTATACTGACTTTTATTTGTTTTTTAAAGCATCACATGGGTCGGCGCCTTCTTACCTCTCTGATCTTTTAGGTTTGCACACTCCCTCTAGATCAGCAAGGTCTGCTGAGCAAATGCTCCTAGCTCCCGAGTTCCAGATGAAAAGACAGAGGATATCGGGTCTTTGCTGTAGCTGGGCCTGTCTATTATTAGACACTTTAAAAACCCATTTAAACCCACTTTTATTCTTTGGTTTTTATCTGAGCAGTTTGATTTGTGCTCAGATTTTCTCACTTCGGGTTTCCTTTCTTAAACGCTGTAATTTTGTCCTATGCTTCTATACTGTGGTAGTTCATGTCTCAGACACGGTCTGATAATATGTCTGGTATGGACTAAAAAAAATGATCACTGAATGTAATGAATACATGTTAAATCTAGCAGTAACCAAAGGTAGTCAGCAGATGGTGTTCAAACTGGTAAGTCCGCAGTGATGCAGGAACAGCTGAGTTTGCTAACCATAACTGATAAATGCTGTACTGGAAATAGTCCAGCTCCAGTTTAAATGAACACAGTAGAACATGAGAGGGGGGTCCTGATGAAGGGGTTCCTGAGTAGGTCTGACAGGGCTGAAAAAGGTTGGGAACTGCTGTTCTAATGGGCGATAAATATAATAATGAGTTTCAGCTCTGGCTTTGATCAAAGGAAATCCTAATGCTACAGCGTATAATGAATTCCTAAACTGCTCCAAGCTTTGTGGAAACTTGCCCCTGAGCACAAAGCCAGATCCATTAAGAAATGGCTTTTTCCTTTTTGGTGTGGAATAAACTTGTCTGGCCTGCAGAGATACCCTGATCTCAACCCCATTATACACCTTCGGGTTGAACTGCGAGACAGCGCTTATCACCCACTCGGTGATCTCACTAATGCTCTAATGGCTGATTAGGAGAACATCCCTGGAGCCAGGTTTCAAAATCCTTTGTGGAAAGCCTTCCCCGAACAGTGGGTAATGTTTTGGAATGAATGAAAGTTTATGTTTGGGTGTCCGCAAACTTTTTCATCTCTTTATCCATCCCTCCTTTTCTTCCTCTTGTCCCATGCCATTCTCTCCTTCTGCAGTCTCATTCTTCTTCTTCTTGAGCGTCCATGGCTCTTTTGGCTGTAACTCTCAGGCTTTTGCTTTTAATAGGCGCAGCGTGCCTCTGTAACACCGGCTGCCTTTTGTTTTGGTTACAGATAAAATCACTAGTGGAAAACACAACAGCAGAGAGACACAAGGAGACAGGAGAGATGGAGAAAAAAAAACGAGTGTGAATCCCGTGGTGCAGGAAAAAGTGGGCAAATTAAAGGGAGAGGAAGACGGTTCAGTTCCCTCCTGTTTTTTAACGTCTGGAGCAAGATACAAGGCAGATAAGGAGGTCAGTAGGGAGAGGAAAGGATAGCGCCTAAAAGAAAAGAAAAACGAACTATCTTCCACATGTGTCTGAAGTAATTTCCTTTATCTTATCTAAGGTTTTATCTGACTTATCTTTTTGTCCTCTCCTCCCTTTCTCCCACCTTTCACTCTGACTTTGTTTGATCTCAGACCGACGCTGTGTTACGTGCACGGTGCAGACATATGGACTTGATCACTGCGCCTGTTGCTGATGTTTTCTTTGGGAATGCTGACAAGTTGACAGGCGAGGCGCAGCCCTGACATAAAGCCTCACTTCACTGTCCGGATGAGAGAGATAGAGAAATACAAGGAGAGAGGGAGAAGAAGATGAGGGCCAGGGGGAGGGTGAGGGTGAGAGACATAGAGAGAGAGAGAGAGAGAGAGCGATAGGGAAAGAAGGGGGAGTTGAGAGAAAAAGAGGAGGAGATATGAAGGGGAAAAAAATGACTTCACGCCGCGACTGGACAGCCCCCTTTTTTCCCCTCAACCTCTCTCTGTCTCTCAACTTTTTTCCTCCCTCCTCCTCCTCCTCCTCCTCCTCTGTGTGTTTTTTTTAAATGATTTGGGGAGAAGAGGGGAACAAGCATTCGGAGCTTGGCTGACGGTGCAGGCAGGAGCGTCACATAGGCAAACAGGAGCCTGAGGGGCAGCGCACTGGGACTAAAGAGGACTGAAGAGGCTTGAGGTGGTTTTTGGATCAGATGCACTGACTGAAAGGTTGACTAACAGGCATGCAGGCAGGCAGAGAGGAGATGAAGAGCATATAGGTTTATGTTAAAAAAGCCTTAAACACTGCATGCACAGAGACCGAGGAAGTGGCCATATACACTGATTTATTTCTGCAGGAAAGTCAGGGAGGCAGACACCTTGTGAGGAAGGCTGAGCATTTGCAGAGCAGAGTTTTGCTCCACTGAGGGGAGACAGAAAAAGACAAACAGAAGCACGTTTTGAATGAAAGGACCTTTATCTTCATCTAGCAATGCTTTTGAGGAACTCTGCACCAAGTTGTTGCTGTTTGCTGTGCTCCTGGACGCTGATGCAAGCTTAGGGCACTTTTATCTTCACTGAACTCCTCTTGTGAAGAGGATCCAAGCTGTCTTTCTTTTTTGCAGAGTCCTCCTTCAGTAGAGGTGCTGTGCTGACTGTAACTATGTTTTATCAAAGATACTCTTTAACACTGTCATGGAGTACTTGTCTTCTGCTCCTGTGCGTCCTGGATGTGTGGACCACGGCCTGGCCAGCCGTTCAACAATCCCAGAGGCAGCAGCAGCAGCCTCGGCGGTACAGACAGATGTCAACCCTGTCCTCATCCTCCTCGTCAGCTGGTAACCTGTCAGAAAGTGCAGAGAGCAAAGTGGAGCGCCTCGGCATGGAGTTCAAGCGAAATGTGCGTGAGCTGCGTGAGAAAAGCTCCTGCTTGGACCTGGTTTTCCTGGTGGACGAGTCCTCGAGCGTGGGGGCCAACAACTTCCTGAGTGAGCTGAGGTTCATACGCAAGATGCTGTCCGACTTCCCCGTCGCACCGGAGAACACCCGCGTGGCGCTGGTGACCTTCTCATCCAAAACCCACGTGGTGACGAGGGTGGACCACATCTCTGCGCCTAAGTCCCACCAGCACAAGTGCTCCCTGTTCAACCAGGAGATCCCAGCCATCAACTACAGAGGAGGAGGCACCTACACGAAAGGAGCCTTCCAGAGGGCAGCGGTGAGTCAGACTAATGGATTAATGATTAATGGATCTTTACATCTTGACATTGACCCCAAACTTGCTTCACATTTTTTCAGTCTGTGACCTGCTGGCTGTGTGTGTGTGCGTGCATGGAGTGATTGTGGCCTAGAAAGGCTGATGTTAATGAGGCCCTGCATGGCTTTGCTGTTGCTGTTTCCTCTAAATTACACACCCGCAGACAGTGAAGGGGAAGCCGCTCGCCAGCTAATTGTTCAGGGGTTTCCAGTGATTAAAATACCATAAAGACTGAGCGCACGCGTGCACAGAAATACACACCATGGATGTATTTAAACAAACTGTAGAGCAATAAGAAAAATGAGAGAAAAGAAAAGTAGAAGAGATGAATTTTTAAGATTAAACGCGATTAGATGAATCTGATTTTGAGCTTTGCATTTAGCTAACTTTGATTTTGTAGCTTAAACAAGCTGTTTGGCCCGATTTAGTGTAAAAGCTGGAGTTTTGGGGGGTTATGTGGGGTCATAATGTTGGCTTGTTTATGGTTTGTTGATTTGTGCTTCCTGACACACACACAGACACACACACACACAGGACATATGGCACAGTTCATCCGTCAAGTCCAAACAGCCCAGCTGTAAAAGCTGTGTTGGTGGTATACGGTCTGGTCCTGTATAAACATGCAGGCACCTCGACTCATGCCTCTGATCTGCAGTCAGTTAAAAACTCATGGAAGCGCTGAATACACAGCAGAAGATGGGGGATATTTAGGGTCTGCAAGCTCACTAGGAAGTGCTGCAGCTGAGTGCTCACCTGGGTGAGGAGCTGACCTATGGGGTTGCTGTAGCTCCGGAGGTAGAGCATTCCTGGCTGCTCCAGTCTCCATGCCAGAGCATCCTTGGGCGAGATACTAACCACAAGTTCCTGTCACATGTGTTCATCAGAGTGTGAATGCTGGCTAGAAAAATTGTAAAATACAAGTTCTTGTAATGGATGAATGATGCATGTTGTATAAATATCTATAAAGTGCTTTGAGTGCTCAAGTAAAGTAGAAAACTACTATTTACTATATTCTGAAAGGCTGCAGAGACCTGAGTTTGATTCAACCCCAGACTGTTTTCTTTGTGTTATTCCCCCCACCTTCCTTCAGATCCCCGACTATCCTGTTCAGTTTAGGATAAGTCTTTGGTCTGAGGACATGACACACAACCGAAGTGATGTCAGAGTGAGATTTTTCCACCACAAAGACAGCATTTGACGACCACCCCGGAAGAGTTTTGATGCCTCAGTATAGATCAGTAATGTGATTTGTCAATCATTAGAATAGTTTCTGGGTTTTTCCAAGGGTAGCTGTAACCACCCTGAAACCACCCTCACTAACTTCTGATGCAAACCCGGTCATTTTGTTCTGACAGCAGGCCTGAAATATGACAGAAACCACTCATTTCACAAAAGAGCTTCAGGGATTACTCCTAGCATGCTTTCAAGGGGTAAAGAGTTACAGTCAGCAATCTGGTGTTAAGTAACAGCCTGGTATTGTGAAGCAGCGTCTGAATGTCATTCCAGTTGTCCTTCAGTAAGTTTGCGTGTTATTGCATGCCATCTGTTTGTGGTTAAAGACACAACAGCTCCATTTTTTCCTATCTCAGCACGTCCCTGTTTGATGCCGCTTAAAGGTGCAGATTGATATGCAAAAAATGGACAATGCATAGACACGACACACAGAAGCAGCGTGTTATTTATGTCACCTATTAGATTAAAAAAAAAAAAAAACAGTTTAGATTTGACTATCCTGAAATTATAATTCATATTTCCACTCATTCTGAATTTTCTGTTAATTTTTGCTTTTACTCTTTAAACTTAAATCAGTTTTTGCTGCACTTTGTGAACTTTGTAACAAAACCCTCATTTGTGGACAAAGGCAGAGGTACACCAAGTTCTGGCAGGTTTACCCATCTCTCCATCCCCGTTTAAAGCTAATAGTCTTGGACCGTATCCTCTGGCTTAGCACTGAAAGCTTGGCCCTCAGGACAGGTTTTCTCTCACCCTGCCTCGCTAAGTGCTGATAAGCAGACTGCTGGCTGCATCCCAGCTGCTAAAGACCACAACAATAGCAAGAAAAGGCTTTCAGGGCAAACTTTAGCGCCTTATCATTATTCAGAAACACTCAAAATGCTTTAGGTGATTTATCAAGTGATGTCGTGGACTGAATCAGTCAAAGATGGCTTTTTTAGGGCGTATTTCTATTCAGGCTCCTAACTTGGCTGTAACAGATTAAAAGTCTGATTAAAATAAAAGCTTGAATTTCACATCTCATGGCCAGCAAACACCCCCGTATTTCTTTCCAGTCTCTGCAGAGTGAGAGTGGGCTGACTGCGTGCTGCCTACACAGAGCTGAGGTTTTTTTTTTTTTCTGGAGACAGATGAGGCTAGCAGATACAGACGTCCAGAAAAATAAATAAATAAAAGAAGCTTCGACCTGATGGAGCAGAACAGTCTGACATTTACTGTGTGTCTTCACAGGATCAAGGAAGTGATGTTAGAGTGAAAAATCTGTCTGTAATTTATTGCATAATCTCTCTTCTGGTTTTTGGGGGGTTTTTGAGTCGTCTGTCCGAATCTGACTGGAAAAAGAAAAAAGGAGTTTTGTTGTCTGTTTCCATCTGTCACATAAAAAATGGCTCTGCTAACACTAGTCAACAAGGCGCATATCCGGCTGTCATCGTGTACCAGCTAAACTGCAGCGCAACCATCAGAGTTTTGAAGTGCAGATTCAGTGGTTTGTCTGTAGGAGAGCGCATGTTCTTAGTTATTTCTTCCAAACACGTGCCCCCACGTGGATCAGTCTGACAGAAAGTCCCGAACGCCTGAGTGTGCATGTTTAAATCCGTGTGAACGTGTGCATCGGTGCTTAGAAACTAACAGAGACGGTGAAATTTAGGCAGGGAGGGAGAGAGAGGATAATTGATAATTGCAGGATAATAATAATAATGCCATATTTTATTCCCTCGGCGGGTCTTGGCTGTTCTAAGTGCTGTAGAAAGCTGGGATCCATTAAGAGAGACATTTTTCCACCAGCCGTGCATGTAGAGACAGGGCTCTCCTCCAGCGCTCTTCATCTCCGTCTCTCTCTGTCTGTCTGTCTGCCATCTCTCTTTTCACCTAATACATCATGCGGTAAGCTTAAAGCATCAAATTATGTAGGTTAAAGAATGATTTCTGATTTTTGGCTTGGTTTACGGTAAGATTGGAGGTAACGTTCAGCGATTTGTTATACATTTGGAGTGTAAACTCAGTGATGTCATACTCATAAACTTTTTCTAATACTTATCACCTCAGCTAAAAGTAGAAAGCTTTTGAGCTGTTCTTAATGGTGACACGTTGTAACTTTGGTTCTTGGAGCGTAGACCCACTCCAGGTGGGGTGTAGATGAGGAAAATGAATAAAGAAGACCTGTTACTGTCACATCACAAGTAAACCAAAAGCTCATAAGCATTATTTTGAACTGTGGATCATGCAAAGCCACTCTAGGAGAGTCTGAAACTAAAAATATGTTCCTGAAAATAAGCACAAACTTACTTTTTTTAGTTGCTCCCTTTAGGCATCTTCCATCCTGTCCTGTCACACCAGCCCTCTGCATATGTAACACACCTTCCCCCTCTCCTCTGCCTCCTCTTTTTTTGCCTAGCAGTATAATAGTTTCCACCGGCACCCTGCTGGTCAGTGGCGCTGGTGGCTGTCAATCGACTTGAGTGATCCAGTATGGAAAACTCATTCTTGATGATCTGTATATTTATTTTGGCAAAAATTTTTATACTGAAAGCCCTTCCTGAGACAACCCTCCCCATTTATCTGGGTGTTGGGGACCAGCACTAGGAGTACTCTGGCTTGTAGTCACCTGTGGCCGTCTGCCGCAGGGCTAACACATGGAGAAAAACAGCCATTCACGTTCAAATTCACACCTACGGCTAATCAAGAATCACAAACTGACCTAAGACGCATGCCGTTGAACTGTGATAGAAAGCTGGAGGACTCAGAGAGAACGCAAGCCACCGTCAGGATCTCCTTGCTGTAAGGTGACAGTGGTGTTTGTGTCTACATGCAATACTTGGAAATATCACTAATAAGAATGTTTAGGGCCTGCTGGAGCCTAAACATCAGTATGCAGATCTTTTTTTAAAGACTGTTTGCTCAGTACAATGGTAGAAAAACAGGTCCTGTTAGAATCCAGGAACAAAAAAACCAACAAAAGAAGCAATGAGCATTAGTGGATCCACTTTAATGTAGAGAAAATAAAGCAGGGCTTTTTAATGCCATCATACTGACCTTAATTTTTTTACTAAAATTCAACAATGCATGCAGAAACTTTTTAAGACCCAGTGCTCTACAACACAGCGAGAAGCCCAGCTGAAAACTGGTGGGATGAGGAAAAGAGTGAACCATTTCAGACAATCTTTCCTTAAAAGGCATTTATTGTTCTGCACCCACAAAAAAATGTAGTTGTGTATTGAACGAAAAACCAGAAGCTATATTTTTTTGGACATCTGGCCAGTCGCTGCATGAAGTTGGATGGTAGAAGCGTGCCATTGGAAAAGGCTTCAAACGCTGCTGGTGACCTGCTGAGGTCGTCGTTTGGACCTCAAGGCTCTGAGTTTGGATATTGTTTTCAGTTTTTTGATGGTGTTCCCACTAGCTTTTTCCACGATTAATATAATCTGATGTAGACCCCTAGGTTCCTGAAAGCAATACCAGCAGTGTGAAACTTTGAAAACTCCACACTTTCGTTCGGAGACATTTCAAAATATAAAAAGCGTCACCGGCTTTTTCTTTCTCCTTTCACTTACGCACAGCAGGGAGTGAAATAATCTATAATGCAGTAACTGTTATGTACTCTTTAGTTCATTAAGTGTGCGGCACTTAATCATGATGATGATTCACAGCACCTCACTGCAGGGCCTGCGTCCTCTCAAGCCTCGCTCTAGACATGATAGCCTTGTTAATGATGACATCACTCCGACTTGAGTTTATTTTTTTCAGCACGGCCGCCGTACAAAGTCGTTGATGACTTTCAGTACATGATTTCATGAATAGCTCTTAAGGAATAACCCACGTTGACCTCGAGAAATGAGCGGCGTGCGTCACCTTCCCCTCTGCTTCTCCAGGGTTTTTTTTAAACACTTAGTCATTTTCCACGCATTTGCCTCATACACGAGCAGATATCTCGAAGGTGGTACGGCTCCAAGCCTTTGCTTTTATTTTTGTCTGTTGCTCGTAATCTTAATGATTCAGGAATTACGTCTTTTTCCATTGTTTCTGTTATTACAGTTGGGTTTGGATACGAGTCCCAGCTATAAAAATAAAATGTCTCTATGCGTACAATTTTACTAAAAATACTCCAGAATCATTTTTGTTCTGCTGCCTCGTTTGTCTTTCCCCTGAAGATTCACCTTTTGTGATGCGTTGCCACGTGCTGCCAGATCTCTTTCTTAAAAAAAAAAAAAAAAGCCTTCTTTCTCTCTAAAGTAAGACCTGGCTTGAAATCCTAGTGAGCAGAGTGCTAAACTGGACTTGGCGGTCTGGCTCTGTCAGCTTGCCTTCACAGCTGCACGAGACACAGACAGATGGGCAGCGTGTGATGAAAGATAATGGAAGAAATGGGAGTGGGAGAAAGATGGAAGAATAAGAGGAAAAATGAAGTAAAAAACAGGGGGAAAAACTTTCATAGTAATATTTTTACCTGACTACTGGTTAGCTGTGTGCTTACTCTCCCAAAATCTGGGTCATACCAGATATTAGAGTAGTTTACCAGGGTTAGCCACCTGGTAAGGAGCTTTCTGCTCTCCTGGCCAGTGTGATTTTGGAAATCCATAGAAGTTGGACTATCAGGTGGGATATTTTCCCCTTTTTCCTCAGGGAAAAGATCCAGCAGCTCCTTATGTGCCCAGTTCACCAGAAAAAAACACACATAGTCATGCTTATTACTCACACACACAGTTTATGGAGCAGCTGCATGTCTTTACATGGTTGTCATCCTATATAAGTCAGACATGTTATATTATGGTCTGTAAACTAGAGTGTGTGCATGAGAATATATGTTTGCAGTGTGTCTATAAATATGAAAGGTCAGGCTAAAGCTGGCAAACATATTTTTTTTTCTCCTGCTGGATTTTTGAATCCTTCAAACATCCACCATCCATGTTTGAGCCGCATTATGAAGGCCGATTCGGAGGGGAAACACGGTGTTGGCTCCCAAACCTCATAAACAACTACTTCATTTTCAGTAGTCGCTATACAGTAAAAAAAAATCAAAAGGTAAACGTTTAATGTGACTGTAGTATTTTCTTCTCGCTTTGTGTTAGTTTAGGGGAACTTTGGCATTTTTTAGAGCTGCCCAGATATTTTTTCCCACTGTGAAAACTTGATTCCGAGCCAACATCTTATATTCCTGAGCTGATGTTCCATAGGATGAAGGCACTCGTGGATCAATCTTCATACACATTTTTGTTCTGACTACATCGAGCTTTGCCAGACCACAACAAGCAAAACAAATATGCTAACATCTCAATCCAGTTTTCCTGTTTGTCCCACTGCTTTGCCTTTCTATCATCTTCTCCTTCCCACCCAGCCTGTCCAAGCAGGAGGGGACGTCATAGTCATCAGCTTTGACGCATTACAGCCAAAATATGCAGCGTTGTTTTTCAAAACATTGTCTATTAGATTAAATGGGGGGCTGTGTAAGTTGCTTACATTTGGCCTGTGGAGATGAGCCGTAGGGTTCCTGTGCATTCTTGGCCAGAGGAGGCACACAAACACTAACATACACTTGCGATGTTTGGGAGTCTGATACTTGGCCCGAATTTCTGAAAGCAGCAAATTAAAATGGGAAATGAAGACCATCCATCACCTGAATGCTGGAAAATGTTGTCTTAGACAGGGTGATTCAAGAGGTCCTTTTATTTTGGAAAGAAGAGGGAAAAAAATGCATTTGCTCACTGGAGCATTTTTGAATTTATTGCGGCTGAGTCACCCAGCAAATTTCAAACAAGTCAGTGAATTCTCACCTCAAGCTATGAAGAAATTTAAGCCAGACTCAAGTTAAGAGTAGAAGAGTTTAAAAAAGGAAGGCTTTTCGTGTACAGCCAGTGCAAACTAGTCCCCTCTGTGTTAAATGAAAGCAAGGTGCATCTCTTTGAAGCGATTCCCCAGCTGTGATAAGATGATAAGAAAAAAAAGACTGTTTCCTGTCTCTGCAGCTGCCATTTCCCGCCATCTCACTCTTAATCATTTCCTCCCCTTCAGTCTGTCTGCTTCTTTCCTGTATTCCTCCATTCTCCTCCTCCTCAGTATCAGAGGTACTCTTGCAGGGATGGGTGAAACAGAGGCTTGGGGCTCCTACCAGCCAGAAAAGGCCTGATAAGCCACATTGGAATGTCCAGAGACACCAGAAGAGCTTTAAATGTGTTGAGTCTGCAGTGGGATGTGGGGTTGTGCTATCACTGTATGTATATATATAGCACCTCATTAATCTGTAAAATGATTAATTACGACGGCGGCAGCATGTGCTTTTGCGCCTCCCTTTGACCTGTTAAAGCCAGCTATACTCTGTGTGATTGTGAAATAGGGTCTGCCTGAGAGAATAAGGGATATATCAATGGTTGTGACCCCAAAACTGTAATCACACACTGTAGAGTGGCAGAGCTTCAAAGCTGGCTGTTTAAACAGTCTTGTGACTGATGATAGCTCGGGATAAAATTCAAACTGTGTCTGAAATTTTGGATGACAGTCTGACAACATGACTTCAGCCATGACTTATGTCTGCTGACCAACCAATAGGAAGGCAACCTGAACCAATGCACTGATAAACACTGGCACTTGTTACAAACCAAACCAAACTCAAATCGAATACACTGAGTTAAGCCATGCAAAACAAAGGTTTGGTATTGGACCAGAGAAGAAAGCGGAGTTGAGCTGTGGCAGCAGAAGCTTGATTTTATGATGTGTTCTTCAGCTGTTGTAATGACCCCGCCAAGGAAGATGTAACATGGAAACAAGTAGTGGAGGAACTGAAGTCATGATTCAGCCCATGATTCAGTGGGTATTATCACTGTTTAGTTTTTATGCATTAAACTGTGTACCACCTAGTTTTATGAGATTCAGTTTGGGTGCATTAATAAGAATATATATATATATATATATATATATATATATATATATATATATATAAAATATTATGTTCTTTACAAGTGTATGTAAACTTTTGACCACAACTGTACAAGGCAGGATGGATCCATACCTTTATGTTGTTTACACCAAATTCTGACCATTCAGAGGTGCTCTTTGGCATACCTTCATTGTAATTACTGGTTATTTAAGTAATGATTTTCTCTCTTTTAGACGATTCTCTGTAAACCCTATAGATGTCTGTGTGGGAAAATCCCAGCAGATCAGCGGTTTCTGAAATACAGTGGAACCCCGACTTACGAATACCCCATTTAACGAAAAATTCAAGTTACGAAGGCATTTAACGGCAATATTTCTGCCCCTGCTACGGCAAAATGCCCACGTAATGAAATCCGCTGGCTCTGTTTGGCTGAGCCTACAATGCCCACAATGCCTTCCGAATCATGTGACAACCCCCTTGGCTTCAATACTTGCGCTTCGCTGTTCCACTTGAACGACGTATTGTTGTTGCAGTTAGCAATTAGCCTATAGCCTATCGTTCACTCAAAAGGTGCGATGGATGCTTCGACTTAGGAAAATTTTCGACTTACGAAAGACCCTCAGGAACGAATTAATTTCGTAAGTCAGGGTTCCACTGTACTTAGAGCCACTGGCACCAACAGCAATGAAAACTTCAAAGCCACTTACATTACCTTTCTTCCTCATACTGATGCTCAGTTTTAACTTCAGCAGGTTGTGTTGACCATGTCTACATGTCTAATTGCACTGACTTGATGCCATTCGATTAGGTGATGAGATATTTGCATTAATAGTAATAATAATGACTACTCTGTGCTTATTAATGCCTCATATTACATATTGTTATCTATGATTCTGTGTAATATAAGACATTAAAAGATGAGTTGAGATGTTGAGTTCTCAAATCATTTCCAACACAATGAATCTGTCAGTAAACTGAGTACGTACTTGTGATAATGAGCAGCTGAGCCACGCGTGCATAAGATCATTGCGTAAATACTCAGTGTTTATTTTTCAGTGACCATTGAAATCAAAATAAAATTGCATGCTTGAAAATAAGGCCAACCAAAAAGATTCCTAGACTTTGTTCATGAAGAAGTCTACCTTAACCCAGATATTTCATCCTCTTATATTTTGTTTCAGGAACAGTTAGGTGGATGGTGTTACAGACGTTAGGAACAAGTTGGCAAAGAATTGTTGCCAATAGCGTACTTCACTTTCATGGCCAGAGTAATATTGTCCAAATGAGCTAATTTTGAAAAGTGCATTTATGAGTGTACACCTTAAACACACAGAGACTTGGGCGTAGTTGGAAATATATTCAGACGCTGTCATGGCGATGGACATAATAGACTCAACATGATGTGTATGGTTCAGTGTGAGCGTGAGTCTGATTGTATGTTTTGGGTTCCAGAGGAAGAAATGCATTAATCTCAGCTTCTGCTCCGCTGGGCCTCTTCATACTGAATCATTGAGACTGAACACTTCTCCGCTCTCTTCTTTGAAACTCTCTCCATCGACCTCAAATATGCTTTACTGAAACACTCTGGGGAATTTCTTTCTCACAAAATGCTGACTGACTGAGCTGCTCTTTGTCTCCATTGTCATCATTAATTCTTGGGTTTGGAGGAAAGGAAACTCTGGGCTTCAGAGTGATTTTTCATGGCAGAAGATGCAATTCAGCATCTTAACATGTATCCAATTACTCCTATGATGGTCTCATTTCCACAGTTGGTGAGTAGTTCTTATAAAATGAAGCTGTATTGTATTTTATTTTATAATTTTCACTTTACCTTTCTTGCCTTTTGGTTTCTGGTAACAAAAAAATAATTGGTTTCACTCTAGTACTCTACAATTAACAATTACAGCCTACAACCATATTAAAATTAAATTTTAGCGGAAAAAAAAAGAGTTGCATTATGCGAATTTACACCATAATTTAAGGATCATGCAAGGACGAGGCATTCATAATCTGCCTGTCCATCTATCCACAATTCACAAGAATCACTGCTCCTCCCAGAGCATTGTTCAAATTTTAGTCAAGAGTAATTTTTTCCTGAATTTGGCTGTTTACAAACCTCCTTGACCTGTCCTCATTGGTTCATGTAGCACAGCCAGCCAGTGACAACAAAACATATAACTTTATTTCTGTACTTCATAAAGTTCTATAACCTGAGAACTGTGATGATCATGAGCTTTTACATCACTGAAATTTATTTATTTTTTACTTCAGCAGTTCTTGAGGGAGCCTGACTTTTATTATGTCACGCAAGCACAAACAAATAGACAGATACTAATGATAATGATACTAAAAGTCACTGCTGGGTTAAAGGCTCTTTTGCAACAGTATTTATTTGAACAGTGCAGATTTTGCCTGTCACAAGATATACTTTTTATCACCTATCAGGAGAGGAACTGAAGCCACAACCAATGAGAGTGAAGAATGTTGCTGATTGACAGATAACCTGGTAGTAAATACAAATCATTTCTTTGACCGACACTAGTACGGTGACAAAATTTGCACATTTGCAACATAGTATCTATTATTTTCATGTGGAAAAATACTGATTGGTTAATATTAGTGGACACTAATGTTTCAGCTGTATTCATTTAGCTGTACAAGTTTAACTTTATACTTTATGCGTGCAGAAAAGACTGCTCCTTTCCTGAGACAAAAGTAAACATCCGAATGAGGCTAAGTTCAGCTTACTCAGGGGATTTTCTGATGTGGCTTTTTTGAATGTGTGTTTGTTTTGACATTCAATGTTAATTTGAAGACTCGGGTCTGAATTCTAAATGCACTGGTTCAGCTGTGCTGCCTTTTATGTCTAATAACACGGACAGTATTAACCTTTGTTACTCAACAGCAGCCTGCACACTCCTGTTCCTACTCTCGTCACACTCCGTCACACTCCTTCTCTCACCCCTGCTCTCCCCTCTGAAATGGATACCAAATACTTTCCAGAAACAGAGGCCTACTTTCCGACCTCTTAACGTCTAGACGAACCCCGAGGCCTCCTCATTTTACCATTATCTCACACACACATACACAAACATGCGACGTAACAACAAACTGCCCTGTATGACCACGAATGAAAAATGAGAAAATGAACTATGGACACACACAAAAAGTGAAACAGGGTATAGCAGAGGAAAGGAAAGAAGTGAGGGGTGAGGAGTGACATTTGAAGATGTGCTTGACTTTGACAGAGTGAGAGTAGAATAAATAAACCAAATGCAGTTTTAAGGCATCAATTAATGAACAGTTTTTCTGTGCGAGTGTCAGAACTGTGATTTTATTAAATATCGTAACTCCAGTCATCAGCCAAATCCGTGAAGTAATTTCAAGTAAGGCGCAAAATATGATTCCTTCAAGATGTGATCTTATTGGATTATTTAAAATTGCTGTACAGACGTCATAGGATAAAGCTGTCAAGGCTCTGTGTGCAGGCGGATGGAGAGGTGGATCCAAATGCAGGACTCAGACACTAAATTGAAACTCAAAAACCTCAGCTTTATTGCTGGTGACAAAACAAAACATGAAGTGAACATAGACTACTGAGACCAAAAACACACAGGCATAATCTGATGGTACGATGCGACACTGAGCACAGGAAAACACAGGGCTAATATACACAGGGTGGTAATCAGGGAATGGGCAACAGGAGGGAGACACAGCTGGGAGGGATTGGACTAACGAGACAGGGGGAGCAAAGCTGCACACACTAACATAAGACATAGACTTTCACAATAAAACAGGAAACATGAATCACTAAACAAAGACGCAGACACAACACTGAGAGACAGACTAGACACTGAACTAAACCTGCAATAAACATGAGAACACAACCAAGGAGCAAATCCTAAAACATGAATAAACAGAAACCTATAATTCTCATAATGGTCAACAATGTAAAAGAATCAAAATACAATCCAAAATACAAAATTAAACCAAGACACGAGAGACTCAAAATACTGGGTCAAAACTGACCCAGAACCGTGACAAAAGCACCCTTCAAAATAACAAAAAACTGTTCGCCAGATGTGATTCGTCAAAATGCCTCCGCTCTCTCACAGTTGTCACCATGCATCGATAACTTAGAGATTTCTCAGAGTCCCATCACACATCTGTGGGGAGCTGCCGACAGACATCCAGGTAGGGCAAAGACACTCACACCGAGAGGTCAGCTGAGTTCAGCTCTCATAACATCGGGTGCGTCTGCAGCTCGCTGTCGTGCAGAAAATCTCAGAGAGGCCCTGGATGCTCACAAAGATCTCTTTGAAACACTGTCAGCTCTTAGAGATGCCACATCTTTCTCCATCTTTCTCTTTACCCAAGTAATTTAGTTCAATTAATTTAGCTTTAATTTTATTTAACTTCTTGAAAATTTGCTTCATTTTGCAGCCAAGAGCTTACGTCAAGTGAGTACTGTACGAGTCTATAAAATACAGCCGCAATTTGTTCTGGACTGTTTTGCAACAGATTTTCCAAACTCTGGAATCCACACACAAACAAACCCCATCCAAGATCCAACTCTTCCCAGCATCGTAGTCCCAAGTGTGTTTTTGAAATTATCCTTCATCTTCTACATGTTTGCTAATGGAGAGGTGATTTACTCCAACAGGGGCAGTGAAGCTATACATGAGTTGATGTGTCACACCTGCCTCACTGCGAGCAGGCGTCCTGGTTTGGTTTATTTAAAAGTTTATACTCAGAAAGCAGCCCGGTCCAGTGAAACTTTAAAGAATAGGTAACATGCAGGTAAAAAGATGTGCCCCTGAAATTACTCACTAGTATAGAAATCAACAGGATAGTGTTTAAATACAAATTCAGAATGGATTTGATTGGGAGAGATTTGACTTTATTAGGAGATCTACTAATGAGCTTTGTTGGCTCTGTACAAAAATATCACAAATTTATTTACTCTGGACCAGGAAGTCAAACTAATTTTACATTGTGGCCCAGTTTGATCTTATGCGGCCCTGAAGTTTAATTACACTTATAATCCCTCAGACATTGTAATGTAAAAAAAAGAAGTGCAATTTCAACAGTATGTCTCAGTTTTTCCTCCTTGATACAGAAATGCTTCTGGAGTAAATTAAAGAAATGCGGGCCAAGCTCAGTATGACTGTACGACTCATCCATTTGTGGGGGTGAGGTCACTGAGGCAGTTAATTAACTCCTTGGTGGCAGGGCCCCTGGGGTGGATGAGGTTCGCCCTGAATTCCTGAAGGCTCTGGATGTTGTAGGGCTGTTTTCGTTGAAAATGAAGGCTGGTACCTTTGGATTGCAGACCAGGGTGGTGCTTCCCATATTTAAGAAGGGGGTGTTCTCCAGCTATAGAGGGATCACACTCCTTAGCTTCCCCTGGAAAGGAGGCGGAAAAGAGGTTCCCTTAGTCAAACCTCTGACACAGGAGGAACAGTGTGGTTTTTGTCCCAGTCACAGAACACTGGACCAGCTCTTTACCCGCTCGAGGATACTTGAGGGTGTGTTCCTCTGAGTATTCAGTGGGAGGTGTGGGAGTATAGGCTGTCTGGTCCATTGCTGAGGGCAATTAGATCCATACAGTTGTTGCAAGAGCTTGATCCACATAGCCAGCAATAACTCAGACTCCTTTCCGTTGGGTAATGGACTCTGCCAGGGCTGCACTTTTGTCACTGATTCTGTTCATAAATTCTATGGACAGAAGTTCTAGTTGTAGCTAAGTTGTGGAAGGCTTCCACTTGGACCATCTCAGCATCTCATCTCTGCTTTTCACAGATAATGTTGTTCTGTTGTCTTCATCGGGTGATGGCCTCCAGCTCGCACTGGAGTGGTTCACAGCCAAGTGTGATGCAGCGGGAATGAGAATCAGCACCTCCAAGTCTGAGGCCATGGTCCTCAGCTGGAAAAGGGTGGAGTGCCCAATCCGGGTCAGGGGCGAGTTACTTCCCCAATTGGTGGAGTTTAAGTATCTCGGGGTCTTGTTCACAATTGAGGGGAGCGGGAGATTGACAGACAGATTTGGTGCAGCTGCAATGAGCGGTCCATCCTGGTGAAGAGAGAGCTGAGCGTAAAAGTAAAGCTCTTGATTTCCCAGTCGATCTACGTCCCTACCCTCAACTATGGTCACAAGCTTTGAGTTGTGGCAAAAAGAACAAGGTTGTGGATACAAGCGATGGAAATCAGGTTTCTTTGAAGGGTGTCTGGCCTCTCCCTTAGAGATAGGGTGAGGAGTTTGGCTCTACGAGAGGAGTAGAGTCAGTACTCCTCCACATTGAAAGGAGCCAGTTGAAGTGGTTCTAACAAAGATGCCTCCTGAGTGAGGTGTTCCAGGCAGGCCCAGCACACGTTGAGAAATAATATCTCTCGGCTTTCCTGGAAACACCTTGGTGTTCCCCTGGACAAGCTGCAGGAGACTAAGGTGGCTAAGGAGAGGGAGGTCTGGGCTTCTCTGCTTAGGCTGCTGCCAAGCAACCCGCCTCTGGATAACAGGAAGAAAATGGATGGACAAATCAGTTAATTTCTTTGGTGTATTGTGATTGACTGTGGAGGAGGTCTTTATCAGTAGGACAAGCTGTAAAAACTTGCTGAAAGTCTAATACTTTGGCAATCCTTTACATTTTCCAAAACAGTGGGTTCAAATTGGAGTCCTTGTCAGACTGATACTGGCCCCTGGGCCTAATTTTTGACTACTCTAGAATAATGAGTGAATTAATATACTGTGACTCATGCTAACAGTATTTATTTAACAGTACAAGTATTCTGTACTGTTTTATATTTAATAAGTAGTAGTAGTTGTCTTTTAGGTTGTGTGTTTTTTGTAATTACTCTGTTTTTGCTGTCTCAGACTGCCTCAGCATTAGCTCATCAGTTTTATCTTTCATTTCTATCCCTTTTCTCTTTCACGTGTCATCCCTGTTCTTCCTGCCATGAAGTTAGACTCCAGCGTTTTCAGTAGACGTCATTGTATATATTATATGCTGGTTTGGATCCTGCAGAGTGTGTCCCACTTGGCCTCTGTGCTAAGACTGCTGCGGTCAAATAACTGGCCCCTGCCCTGGCCAAAACCACTGGTTCCAGTTTAAGAATTAGAGGATGAAAATGAGGTGATTGAGGCCAGTGGAAACAACGGGAGAGCATGCACATGAGTCTGAAATGTGTATGTGTGTGAGTGCTCGATCGAGTGTGCATCAGTCCCAGTTTCTCCAGGTGCTAAATCGATCATGTATATATATGATCATTAACGGCTTTTTCTCAGCAAGATTACGCAAAAACTACAGAGCTGAAAATTGGTGGAGAGGTCGACCACGGGCAAAGGACAGACTCATTAAATCATGTTGCGGTTTCACATCGCTTTCCATAAAATTTGCTAAATAGGGCATTTTGGTGGAGAACACACACTGAGCACCAGTGCAGCTCTCTCCTTTTCTGTACCTTACAACATATTGGGTAAATCTTTTATTTTTAAGGGAACCTAACCAAGTGTTAGGTTGGCATAAATACTTTTTAAAAACAGCAATAAAAAAGTGTCTTTTTTTCCTTTACAGAGAACTTTTACTCCCCCCAAAGAGGTCTTAGTCAGCATTGAATAAAACTTTTAATTTCCAGAGCAGTTTTATTGATTGGGACTTAATTTAATTTGTTCATCACAGATGACGATATTACTGGAAAATCTGGACATTGGTGTCAAGCAAAGTAACACAAAGTCTCTCACAGATTTTCTCTACTGTAAATGGTTGCATGCCTGAGCCAGGAAACCATTTTCAGTGTTGCATGGATATGGCTGATTCATTTAATTTAAAAGTTTAGATGTTTCATAAACAAGATAACTTAATAGCGTTTTAATCATCCCAAACAAAGACTGTTTACTTGTAAACTGATGGGAAAGCACGCCTAGATCCTTCAAGTGTCCCTGGCAAGTTCTCAGTGGAAATTAATGAGGCACTCAGTACTTATCAGATTCAGTGTGTGACGTCTTTTAGTGTACTTTCCTTCACTGTGGGACTTGCACATCTGAAAATTCCTTCAGAATGGAAGAGGAAATGTAAAAACTCAGTGAGATCAATACGCAGCTTCTCTCCTCCCGTCTGCTCCTGTTCCATGCATCAGGAGTTAGTCGCTTAGCCAGACGGGAAATTACCGCACACCACTTTCGTCTTTCAACCTAGTACCAGAGGAAATTATTCACTTGCTACTTGCTTCGAGCCCCAATTATCCTCTGCACCTTCTTTTCTCTCCTTTCAGAGAAACGGGGCATTGAAATGAGATCAGCACGCTGGTCTGCGGAGGGCAATCTTTATGCTTCCCGGTTCTGTAAAACCCAGATGTCAGTAAAACCCCCTTGACAGACACAAATGTAATTCAAGAGCTTTCCACACTGGCCTTACGAATCCGTCACTGTGTCTTTACTTACACTTTACCCATACAGTGGATTGCTCCGCTGAGACACCGATCTTAGTTCACTGACTTAAGAGAGGACTCTGGTTATAAAAATCTGATCTACAAGTGGGGAGTCTAGAGGAGCTGCTTTTAGTTTATAAGGGTGGATTACACTGCTTCTGTACTGCTGTACAAATATAAACACAGTCACTTGTATTTCTATAATAACAGTTACATCCATAAAACCTTAGATGCACATCTAAGTTGTAAGCTTTTTTAATGATTGTTTAACTATACTTTTGTCTAGTTGCATTCAAGAGGTGGAAACAAGTTGTTGAATAAAGAAATCAGCAGAAAAAGACTGAATGAACTGTATCATGTCCAATAATGTCATGTAAGTATTTTTGTCTTACAACTGTTAATGTAATGAAGATATTTTATTAGCCTGCTGTCAGTGGAAATTGTTTTGTACTCTTTTTGTTTTGATATATTTAATTACATGTTCAATGGCCACTTTGTTAGGTACACATTGCTAATATGAGGTTGGACCCTCTTTGGCTTCATTAGTGTCTTCATTCTTCATGGCACAGATTCAACAGGGTGCTGAAAATATTCCTCACACAACCACATCCCAAAGGTGCTCTATTGGACTGTTATCTCTTGACTGTGGAGGCCATTTGAGTAACATGAACTCATTGCTGACTTTACTCCTACACAGCACCCATGCTATCTTGCATAGACAGAGCGCTTTAGGTTGAAGTTGTAAAATGCTGCTAACCCTAACCCAGTTTGGAACCTGTCTTTCAGTCCAGCTTTGACCAGCCACTGGTAGGACTTCTGGATTTCAGCCACTTCCTCTTTCTGCCAGTGGTATATACCAGGCAGGGGCCTATTCTTTAAGGATGGTTCTTCCTCGCCCTCCTCTTTCTTGGGTTTCTGCTGCCTGAGGTATTCACTGAGCATGCAGTCAGTTGGGGCCATCGTGGATGCTTGTTGTCTCATCCTGCACTGTGTTACTGACACAGCCTCCTTCCTTCCACTTAGCATATAGCCTCTGGGGTGCTGGACTTGCATGGACCCTCCATGCATGAACATATATGTTTTATATATATATATATATATCCATCCATCCATTCGCTTCCGCTTATCCTTTTCAGGGTCGCAGGGGGCGCTGGAGCCTATCCCAGCTGTCATAGGGCAAGAGGCAGGGTACACCCTGGACAGGTCGCCAGTCTGTCGCAGGGCCAACACACAGGGACAGACAACCATTCACACTCACATTCATTCGCACATTCACACCTAGTGGCAATTTGGATTATCCAATTAACCTATCCCCACAAGCTGCATGTCTTTGGACGGTGGGAGGAAGCCGGAGTACCCGGAGAGAACCCACGCAAACACGGGGAGAACATGCAAACTCCACACAGAAAGACCCCGGCCTGATGTTGGAATTGAACTCAGGACCTTCTTGCTGTGCGGCAACAGTGCTAACCACCGTCCGTGCCACCGTGCTGCCTCACTATATATATATATATATATATATATATATATATATATATATATATATATATATATATATATATATATATAACATAATATATATATATTAGGGGTGCAACGATACACAAAATTCACGGTTTGGTTTGGTTCGATACTTTGGTGTCACGGTTCGATATTTTTTCGATACAAAAAAATGTTCATGCCTTTTTATTTTTTCATTTATTAAAATTATAAATATATATTTTAACTCAAAAGTACAGTTTTTAAATTTAATGTTGCTGAAACAACAAAATAATAAAAAATAAATAAATCTATCTGATCGAGAAATCACTCATCTTTGGAAAAGAGAGTTTATTACAGAGAAATGGCTCTTTCCAAAATAAAAGCTATACTATACGCTTCTTCTGGGCTATATTCTCAGCAGCATATTAAACATATCAGGTCCCCATAAGGAGAATCATGTGCTAACGGCTGTCTAAATGACTCGGGTAAAGTTTGTAGCATGTGTACTTGTTGTTTTTGTCTGCTTCCACTTGTCTTTGCACTAGGATGATGTCAGCTTAAATGTGCAGTCATATTTGTTGTGTTCCCACTAGTGCTGTCAGCGTTAATCTCGTTAAAATGACATTAACGCCATAACGCGGCAAATCTCCGTTAACAAGTTACCGCGGATCGCCCCGTGCGTGTGGCTGGACGGCGTCAACACGTTAACAAGCTAACTGCGCTAACGCACTAGTTCCCACCAATTGAGCATTGCGTGGCACATCCAACATACTGTTTTACTTTTGTCCATGACACGCTTACCATCAGGGTCATGCTTCACATGAAAACCAAGATAGTTCCAAACGCCACATCTGAATGAGGGTGGGGGAGGGTCAGTTTCGGGTAGCGTTGAGGGTGTCGCTACCCGATCCGTACCAGAAACCCAATCGGTACCCCGCATGTGCAAGTCTTACGTCATTGCGACATTCAATATATTTGAATGATACGGTTAGCGCCCAGTTAACTCCTAGCATTTCTCAACAGCTCTGCCTCCTTTTCGACTACCGCGACATTTAAACAATGGATAATCCGTATACAAACAAATTCATGCTTTTCTCCTCAACAGAGAGCGTTCCCCGATTGAACAACAGCACCGTAAAATAAGGTGAAAGCACTGTATTGAACGGTTCAATATCGACACGAGTATTGTTGCACCCCTAATATGTATGTATGTATATATATATATATATATATATATATATATATATATATATAATACAGACTGTGTAATATGTCACATGAAGATTCATCAGCCAAATGAAGTGTTTACTGACAATTGACAGTGATAGCGGACGTCATCATTGCTATATCACTATTCCAATCAATCCTCTCCACACAGACAAGCATAAACACACTCGACTATCACTAAACCAAATTTAACACACGTTTGTAATGATGCTAATTCAGTTTACAATAGGGTTCATTCGCTCGGTTAGCACGTGGCAGTATCCTCGTACACTGGGGAGTAAACTGCCATTAAACGAACAGAAGAAGAAGAAAACCCCTGCACATGCGCGGTATGGATCGGGTAGACCCGATTTGTACGGTCCGACTTTGCACATGCGCAGTAAGGATCGGGGAGTCCTGATCCGTAACTATCTTTTTATTTTTCGTTTTTGTCTATATTATATTGAAATGTTTCATTATTGGAAACATTTTAAGATATACTTATTATTCTTAACATCTTAACCGATACTCTGACCCCTAACTATCGTAAAATGCATCGACCAGAAGTAGACACCTTTCGCGCATGCGTGGTACCGATCGGGTTTCCGGTACGGATCGGGCAATGGCCATGTTGCAACGAGCTTAGCTTCTGTCTTGCTAGCTTGCACTGCGCTCAGTGGATCTGCGCTCGACAGTGCAGCCTAGGCGGAGTAGTCGAACGCAGATCCACTGAGCGCTCAACACAGACAGCATCGTCAGAAGAAAAGTTGATAAAATAAATAAAAAATTTTGTATTGTTCGATACATATGCGTACCGAACCGAAAGCACTGTATCGAACGGTTCAATATCGATACGAGTATTGTTGCACCCGTAATATGTGTATATATATATATATATATATATATATATATATATATATATATATATACACACACACACTTGTATGTATACATCACAAGTCTGAACCTTTGATACACGGCAGGATACCGGCTCTGAAATCTAGCCCTATCATATACAAATCTGTTCACAGTATAAATGGACAGAGCAGACAGTGGTTTCTCAATCTTAGAAAGATTAGAAAGAATTGTAGCCTCAGTTTCTTGTTCTTAGCTGATGGGAGGTTTGACGTGTTGTACATTTAGAGATGTTCTTCTGCATACTTTTGTTGTTACGAGGGTTTAAAGGAGTTACTGTGTGTCTCCTATCAGCTCAAAGCAGTCTGACTGTTCTCCTCCTCACTGGATGTTTTCTCTTTTTTGGACCAGCAAGTCTTCTTGACCATGTCTACATGCTCAAATTCTTTGAGTTGCTTCTGTGAGTTTGACTGATGAGATTATTAGATTAACGAGCAGTTGAACAGGTGTACATAATGTAGTGGCCAATGAGTGCATATTCCAATTTGGATTATACATTGACAGCCCTTATTAGCAGTGTGCAACATTTCATGAAGCTACACATGTTAGGATCAGAGACATATAAAGTTAAGACACTTAATGAAAGCAGAATAGATTTTATCCCCACATAGAGTTGACCTCATGACCTGTGCTCATGTTTCTCTCAGACAAAGCAAGAAAAGTTCATGCCAAAGGACCAGCGTGAACAATACCAGGCACTGCAACTCTGGAATGCACGCTTGAGAATATTAATCACACCTGTACTCTTTTAAGTATGACAAGCAAACGCTGGTTTTGAGAAAGGTCAGTGATGCCTTTATCCCAACAGGTGCTGTGTGGCTTACAGCCTTGATCGCCTCCTGCAGCAAGGAGCTGATGATGGTCACGCAGTGCTTGTGATTCCACCCAGCATGCTGCAGCTTCTTTCAAAAGCATCAGAAGTCTTTTTGATAGAAATAGTGTGAAACTTCACAGAGCTAATGAGGAAGGCAGTCCTCTGAAGTCAAAGGTGATAGTGTAACAGGCCTCTGCCCAAGTTATGCAGTTCCTCGTCTTATGATAACTTGTCTAGCATTTAGCAGACTGATGAACAACTGACCACCACTTTTTCTCGTTTTCTGATAAATATTGTGTGTTATTGTAAATAACATGAAAGGAAAAAGGCATAAAACCTGCTTCAGTGTAAAGTATCTCCAGTGTTAATATCTCTGGCCTGTTAGATCCACACACATGCACACATCATGCTCACTCTCTTAGCCTCTCTTTCCGTTTTTCCACTGTGTGCATGTCCATGCATGAATATGCTCTCAACTACACGCAGATTCCCTCTCACTTAAAATAGCTGCTGCTCAGCAATTGATACGTGGTGCTAACAGCAGCCTTGTGAAGCTGTGTGTGTGTGAAAGTGATAAATGAGTGGCTGGAGGGTGGGGTCAGTGAGAGTGGTGAGGCTCAGAGGCTCAGAGGAAAATCAAAAAATGTGTGATATTCAGGATGGAGAGGTGAGAAGACTTTGAAGACTAAGACTGTGTTGGTAGGGTCAAAGGCCAGAGAGGCAAGCAGGCGCAAGAACTGTCTGTCAGCACCTTCACTGGTCTGTGTTCAGCTGTGTTATTCTGCTATTAGAAACCTTGATCTAACTGGAAAAAGTGTGTTTCCACTGGGTCACTCTGCTCCTGAAGCTGTGGTTCTATTAAAAGTAGGTTGTCTAGCACATATTTTTCATATGAAAGGTTTTCATTTAGAGTTGAATAGACCCTGACCAATTCTGGAATTTTGAAACAGATATCAAGCTCTTGACTTCAAACTTTGGGTCTGTGTCGTAGCTTTCAGTTATATAATTTTGTCTATAACAAGAAGCAGAAGGCTCCAAACAATTTGGAGGACCTATTGGTTTTCTTTGTCGCCTGTTGTGGAATTTTCAGTGGTTTAACCAACCAATTTAAAGTTGCCAGCTCTATAAATAGTGTATTTTAATACTAGCTGACATTTTCAAGACAATAAAATCGTTAATGTGGCCCTTAAAACACCCCAGAACAGCTGCTGTGGACCTTATTGCCAGGACTGTTAAGCATCTTTCAATATAGTGGAATACAAACTATGTGTTATTTAAAGGTATAGTGTAGTAATGACATCCTCTGCATAGAATAAAGCAGAATGAAGTCACCCACCCTCTGTATATCTAATCTGAGGTTTTCTGGTCAATGTCAGGGCATTTTTATATTTTGGAGCTCTTGGTCCTCCCCTTTTGCTTCTCACGCTAAAGGTAAAGCAGGATTTAGGTACCTTGGCAGATAAAGCTTCTTACTGAGTTTACAAGTACACTCTCATATTCTTGCTCATGTCAGTGTCTGTCTATGTGCCTGTGTAATAGAAGCACTAGGATTATGTTATTAGAGGAATTCGTCTTATCAGCGAGTTGTCTGCTTCTGTTTGGTTTATTTGTCGTTTTACTTCACCTCCTTGAGAAGATAAATTGCTTTATAGTTACACTGTAAAGTGTTATTAAAAGCATTTACGAATAGGCAATTGCAGAGGGATCTCTCAGTTCTTTCTTTCATATTTGAAATTTAAATATTCTCAGAAGAGTGGAGTTTATCTTTGTTTCTGCAATGCATGTGCACATCCCTAATTGTTAATAATTTGACAGTCAGCATTTGCCAGAGTTATGGTAGTCGTCCAGCCTTAGCAAGGCACCAGACCCCACTGGCGACCACAGGTCACTTGGAAAAGATGTGTATTCCCCAGCGAGTGGTTGCTGGAGGTTCCTGGCAGTCAAACTGACCACCAAGAGGTACACAGTGCTGCATCGTAAGCCTTCTTGTTATTGCTTTGGTCAGCTTGCTGCAGTTGTCTGTAGTTTACATGGAAGACACCTGCCAACTTCTCACCAAGTAGAATTGAAAGTGTGAAGAGGGCAATGCAAAACAGAAACGGAGACTTCAAAGTAAAAGTTTTGAAATGTATTGGCTTCAGCAGTGAGCCAGAACTTTCTCCGTATACTTGTGTTTTTTTGCTCTTTTTCAAGTTTTGCTACTACTTGGTGAGGAGTTGGTGTCCATTGTAGGCACATAGATTGGCTTCATGCAAACTGCAGCAGACCTTTGCAGTCTTTCATCAACCAAAAACAGGAGGTTTTTTAGTCCATCATGCTCCTTACTATTTCACCAAGCTACTGCCAGTAACCTCCAGGAGCCGGTCGGACAAATAGACATTTTTCATTAGCAAGGTGACCTGGGGGGTTTCTAGGCTGTGTGACCGAGACTTTTCTGTGCTATGCTTTTTCGCAAATTGCATACCAATGTATCAGTCAGGCTCCAGTAACAAATGAGTAATGCACATTGTCTTTGAAGCAATACACTGCTTTTGATTAGTGTAGTGTTGATTTGTCCTAGTGTAACTTTCATCTTGCTGCTACAAATCAACTTTATACCTCTGAGATGGGGCTGTGTCTTCTCTCTGCAGTGATTAAATGCACAAATCACACAAATTCTTTAAGCACATGGATTTGCTTTGGCATCTTGAGATTAAAATTTACCAAAAGCGTCATTCGTTGGCACTTGAAAAAACCAAAACTATTTCAAAGAGCCAGTAGTGGCAGCCTAAATAACATGTTTTTATGGGCTAAGGTTTGTAGGTCTATTAGTAAACCACTTGCTATGTTGAGGTTAGAGTTTGAGCATGTCAGATTCCATTGGGTTGTTTTCTTTGGTAAGTGAGGGTGTTCATAAGTTTGTCTGTCTGTCTCTGTTTGTGTAAATGACTGTAGGTAGGTAATTAGTACATGTATGTGAACCCACAAGTATGCTTGCATCCCTTTGTCGTCATGTGTGAGTCTTTTTGTTAACTTTTTAACCTTCTCCTCTTCGAATTGTGTAAGATTTCCATTTTAGAGACTATTAGTTGTCTTTTCAACCTCGGCAAGAAACGTTGTTCCAAGTAGTTGTCCAAATATAGAGACAAAGTTTGTATTGGCCAGAGTTTTAATCAGTTCATTTTGAAAGGCCATGTGCTGGCAGGAAAACCGTCCCCCAGCGCACGATACAAATCACTCCCAAACCCCCACCTAACTTTTTCAAAGAAGAACACAAAAGCAAATATAATCAGTTTCACTTCACTAAACACTAAATGCAAGTGTTTCCCAGCAACAGCACATTTGTATTACTGTTTTCGTTCGTTTTCTCTGAGAACAAATATGCACAACATCGTGTTATTTATAGCAAGCTTTTCCATTGTGCAAATCCATGGTAACTCAGGGTGAATCCATACAATCCCAGAGCAATAATGACCTAGATGTGTCCTCCTCCTCCTCCTCTTCAATGGACCTCCCAGCATGAGCTTCCTCTTGATGTTATAAGGTCTAATATTATCCTACTAACGACTGGCCCAGTCCAGAACAAACACAACAATCAATGAATTGCAACTTTACGGTAATATCGACCACAGTCGCTGACATCTCAATTTTCTGCTTAATAAGAGGAAATCTCCACCAAAAATTCATGCCAAGATAAATAAACCCCTCAGGAGATGAGGAGGACATGGAGAAAGGAACATGAGGAAGAAATGCAGCTACGGCAACAAGAGTCAGCATAACAAAGGAAAATGCTGCGTCTGTCTGTGCAGTGTGGTCTGACCCAAGTCTGGAAGAGATGGGATACATTTTCATGGATGCTTTAAGCCGGCGACAGTCCCCAAATCATTCCCTGCACATAAGCAGTTTCAACGTGCCAGTCTGGAGTCAGGAAAGCAACAAGCTTCACCACACTGTTGCCTCTGTTTATTTCAAAAATCAAAGCTAGGCCTTGGAGATGATGCCGTGGCTGCTCGGAGAGTGAGGTAATGATCTCTGTATTGCAAATATTGCATAACATGTCAGATTCCATGTTAAAAAATGTTTTTCATATCATGGATTTATAGGAGTGTAGCCAGAATACAATTTAGGTGCAAGCACATTATTGGATGATTTAAAAAAAAAAAAATTAGCTGTCACTTTTTGGTGATTGATTCCATTAGTCATATAGTAAAGGGATCTGTTTACAGCGAAAAAGGCAGAGATAGCTTTCCTACCAACAACAGCCTCAACAAAACACATTCCACAAAAAAAGCCATGTCATTTCTGCCTCTAAATCTAAGATTCTTCTGGCTTTCTGGAAGGTACCAAGAAATGATGACAAACTGATTATTGACCAATAGTGAGTGAGACTGTGTGCCATTCGTTTATATTGAAGTTTCACAAAAAGGGGTAAAAACATATCTCTAAAAGGAGGAAGCCTGCTCAATAGCTCTTTATTTTGTATATATTTAGCTAACTAACTCTCCTGGCTGGTAAACTATAATGTTGGGGTTAACCCTGGACTATGAATGTGGTTCATTCCTTACTAGGGGTAAATTGCCATGCGAACATATACTGTAGACCTAACAGGTATGAAATCACTGCCTGTTGCCCAGCAAAGTCTCAGGAAAATAGCATCACCGTTCCTGAAACATCACTCAAACCTCTGTGCATGAATAGCAGAAGGGTCTAAAGGTTTTCAGTGTATTCTAAAGTCTTTGTGTTTCCCGGATGAGCATCAGTAATAAATATAGAGTCTTAGCACAACTTTATTCCTTTCATTTTTTCTGCTGAATGCACTAATTTAGGCGCCGACTTGTACATGAAATCACTCGTACATGAAATCACTCGCACATTCATGCAGCGCTTTTAATACTAAACTACTGTAATGAGTTTTCCCTCTCACATACACTCACATCGCTGCTTTGTGTGCAGCAGCTGTTTTATTTTCAGTCCAGATTATGTGTTTAACCTCTGCATATTTTTCTAACATAAAAACATAATCTTTCTTTGTAAAACCAGACCCCTCAGTTACCAGTAGACTTATCTACAATCAGATACTTCCAGCACCATCTCTTTAATGTGAACATGCTTATTGCTAAATTGCAAACCCCTGGAGTAATTTAGCAACTTTGTCTGGCTGCAAAGCCTGATGGCTGATATCTGGGTAAGTGAAGCCAGAAAGGAGAAAGTACCTTGGCTATACTGAACTCGCTTCATAGTACAGGGCCCAAAAGCGTACATATCAACTAAATCCTAAAAATGTCCACACACACAAAAAAAACCCCAAACAACAAACCCTGAACAAAAAAGAGAAATTGTGAATGACCTAAAATATAATGTCCAAGTCTCACTCAGATCATTACTGCTCCTGTTTAATTTTCCCAGTGAAGTAAAACAGCTCTTTCCCTGTATTTACCTGTGTCAGAGGAACAGAAATTTCAAAATAAACAGTTTTTTGAACCAGTGTATGAAATAATGACATTTTAATTTGAATATCACAATTAGTCTGGTCAACTTCTCAATCTTTCAAATATTTTTTCGTCTCATTTCAGCTTGAATGTAATATCTTAAGATCTTATCTTAGGTTTCAAAAGAAAACTTGTTTGGCTAATACTGTACAATATCTGAAATCTATATCAGGGATCAAATGCAAGTTTCGAGGCGCGAGAGTCCTCCACAGGTTTTTCCATTGGGAACATAGTCTTTGTTTATGTTTCTGACCTAGTTAATTCACTCATATAGGTTGAATATAGCTAATATTTTATGTAAATCTTAGACATCCCCTACAATCTCATCTGCATATCAAGCAACCTCACCTGACCTTCACATCCCACACAATATTTCATGATTAAGTCAAAAAATGTGATCACATTTTGCCTCATAGTTGTCGCCATCAATCCCTCCCTGAGCCTGCTGAAGGTTCCTTCCTGTTAAAAGGGTGTTTTTCTTTCCCAATGTCACCAAGTGCATGCTCAAAAGTGGTCGTTCGAATTTAGGGTCTCCATCTTAAAATATAAAGCACCTTGAGACGACTATTGCTTTGTTGCTGCTTTTTTTCCAGTGCAACATAGTGTCGTAATGTATTTAAAAAAGACTTTGTGGAAATACATCAGCACTTCTTTTTCTCCCAGTTGCTCAGAGCAGCCTGTCACTGTGTACGTGTGTGTTCGTTCTCAAATGAGAACATGGGATGAGTAATTTAGAGAGAAGATGCAATTTCTATGCTGCATTGGACGAAAACAATTTAATTTCAGTTTAACTTTCAGAAAACTTTCACTCATCAATCATTATGCCTTAAGTGGAGGTTCTCAAAACCACAAAGGGTGTTTTTGAAGTTACATGAGGATTAGATGATTGTTAACCTGTCTGGGGTGTAGTTGGCAAAAAAATCTAGGGCTAGAAAACTATTCATAGAAGAGGAGAGCCATTACAGGAAATTGCTCCCAATTTGGCAACCAGTGACATACTTACCAGTACCTAATAATTTAAAAGTCTTCACCAAAGTCTGCCTATGTGAGAGGATTTGTAAGCAAACTCAGTTTGACTAAGAAGTGCAGCGCCATCCAAAGTGTTGGCCAAGAGAGAGTGTGGACAGTTAGTTAATTGCCAGACACAGTAGGCTGGACAGCTGTGTGTGTTAGCTTGATGGCTTCTGTCACAACACCATTCATCAAACTCAACAACTCAACCAGGAACAACAAGAGAGGGAGAGACACAGAGAGAAGGAGAGACGCTATTTCAACAATGTGATGTCAAGGCGAAAGGCTATCTTGGCTGGCAAATGAGAAGCTTTTTCAATTATCTGACAACTAGCCTCAGTGTTGCTCTTTCAGAAAAGGCTCAGCGAGGCAGTGATTGTGATCCAATCACACACCCCAGAGAAACAGTTTGCTCCTCATAATAGTCTTTGTGTTGTCAAAATAAATCATTAATCTTGTTATTTGGACTTTTGGAGATTTCTTGTAACCTCTCTTGGGAGAAATGGGTAGCAAAAGAATAAATCAGTGAAGACAAATGATCCTGTCTAGTTTAACAATAACAGGAAAACTACCAGAAATGCAGAAGATAAAATATATGTTAGAAATAGTTTGGATCTGGAAAAGGATGGGACATCCTGCACATGGTTCACTATTACAACTAATTTTCTGATCATCATAACAAAAGAAAGAAAAAAGAATATCCCTGCTTCAAGCTGGTGTTTGGAAGCATTTGTATTCAGCTCCTGTGGTGTTTTACAGGTGACATACGAACACAGACTGCAGTGTTGTTTATTTCTGCTGTCATTTCTACAGTGTGATAGGATTCCATCATTGTATGGCTTTCAATTTGTTTACTTTTGTATACTTTACATACCTCTATATTTGTCTTGAGCAACCCCTCATTTTCTTGTATTTTGCTTCCAAGAAGCCACACTTTCTTCTAAATTTGAAAAGTTGTTTTGAACAATAGTTTTTTTCAGGTTTTTTGAAAGCCTTTCAAAGTTTTTCTTTGGACATTGGCTGTTTTTTCACAAGCAGAGCCCCATTAAGTTATAGTAAAAAGGGAACTGTAGAAGAAAGCGGAGCATATAGCAGCATAAGGGATGACTCAGTGTTACCTGTTACCAGGTCTTCCTATGAGCTCTTTCTAAAACTGAAAATTTTAAGCCTTACAAACTTGAATTTTAAAAGTAGAGAGGGTGCCTATATCCCAGGCCCAAACTGGGAGCTGGATCCTTTGGAGAGAGGCGTGACAGCTCAAGGCTCTGCCTCCCATTCTACTTTTAAATAGACAAAACATTAAACATAATACAAAAATCAATAGCTATGTTAACATTAAACTGTGAATATATCAGTGCAGACTATCTC
This sequence comes from Neolamprologus brichardi, assembly GCF_056152115.1. Classification (NCBI taxonomy): domain Eukaryota; kingdom Metazoa; phylum Chordata; class Actinopteri; order Cichliformes; family Cichlidae; genus Neolamprologus; species Neolamprologus brichardi. Next base: position 32,174,544 of record NC_142106.1, on the reverse strand, counting down.
CCAAAGCAGAACATACATTTTTAATCTGCATATCACAGGAAACATTTTCACATTTTATCTAGAAAGTTCTGATAGCCTGTCGTCACAATTCATTGAAGAGCATGAACCCTTTAAAAACCGTCTACTTGAACTACTTTAACCCAAAGTACAGCTTTTATTTTAAACAGCACTTCAGAGGAAAGATATTTTTGGAAGCCTTTAGCTTTCCTTCACTCCACAGCCACAAGTTTCTAATGCTCCACAGAGCATTAGAAACTTGATTTAGCACGTGATAATAACCTCACACTGGCAACAAAATGAAATTAGATTTATGAGGCAGATTGCTCTGAGGCAACTTTCAGGTCTCTGCAAGTCATTTAACAGACAAGTTGAAAGGTAGAAAATCCATCTAAAAACTTTATTTAAGAACTTTTAGAAATGTTGAGTGTAAATATACTTGATTTGCAATTCATGCTGTGGGCCAAATATCCATTTCTATGGGCATGAGCAGCTGGTTGGCGCGTGTGGAAACCAATCTGATGAAAATGAGTTCTGTGGAATAAAGTCACTGAAACAGAGATGATGGGGCATGAAACAATGTGTGAGAGGCTTGGGAAAATGATTTCAAATCTGTTGGAGCTGCAGGAGATCCAAAAAAGTTGAGTACGTGTGCTCTCAGGTCAAAACATTTCAGGAGTCATTTGCCTCAAAAATGAGACCCAACCACAGGTAGGAGTTAAGACATTTACTTTAAGTAAATCTGCTATGGTTTTGTATTTCTGTGAAGCTTTTTTGTTAACAGAAACAACACTGCTAAAGAATCAGTGATTCAACCAAGAAAAAAAATCAAATAAGTAAGTGAGTAAGTGACCTAGTTTTTCTGAAATATCCAAAGTATGTGTCCCTGAAATGTTGCTCAATAACACCAACATTGAGTCTGGTGTCTGTGATTGTCCCTAAATGTGTGCATGTTGTCCTGTTGGGCTCCTACAGAAATGTTGTTGTTATTCTTACCACCAAAGCCAAGAGCAGATAGCCTGTCAAAACAAGCCCTCCAACTTCCGACTGACGGGGAGACAGCTTTCCGAACGGATGCAGTTGGGTTGCTTGTTTTTGTCCTCTGTGGAATGCCTGCAAATAAAGTTTTTGTTTCTGGAACGTGGATCTCAGAAAAGTAAAAAACTGGGGCGGATTATAACAACAGCTTTCACTATTCAACTTTATCAGCCGGTATATTTGAGAGAGCACATACTCAAGTGCACATTTCCAAGTGGTGCCCGCTGCTGCGAATGCAGAAAGAATCATTAACCAGCTTTACTCAGAACCAGGTGGGTTCAGGCTCTGATCAAAGTTATGGGATGGGGCTGATGGGATGACAGCAGCATGGTGGTGGTACAGAGGTCCTCATTTGAATTCAGGATAGCTGCCATGCATTTATAAAGCTTTGATTAACAGCTGTGGTACCTTGGCACTGTCGTTAGCCCCTCAAGGTGTGGAAATGTTTTGTAGTCACTTCTGCCAAATGCAATGAGGTGCCTGCTTTTGAAGTTCTAATCATACAAGCATCTGCTCAGGTTTTATTTCCTCTGCAGGTTTCCATCTTTCCCATCCGTCAGATGGGAAGGTGTAAAAGATATTACAAGAAACTGGACACAAATACGTGACCCCTGATAAATTCTGAGGTATCCTCGACGCGTGCAGCAGAGCAACGAATACAGTTTTTAGAAAATAGGTCCTGCTGGATGGTATTTCTGCATGTACAGTGTGTCTAAGAGACAATACATTTTTCCTGTACATAAAAAAAAAATAAAAAAATCATCAACTCCACATATGGGCTGCTCATCTCACTCTTCCTTCTTGCCAGAGTTTGAGGCGTTGCTGGAGAGGAGATGGATTCATGGCTCTTACAACTAATCCCTCGAGGCCTGCTGGTCCCTTCACTATCACAGATGCTTTGACAGATAACACTGGCCCCAAACCAGATACTGAAGTGTATCTGGTTTGGGTGTATCAGCTGTCCCACTGCTGCCTGCTTATTATCTCCTCTCTGGAGCTACGCCGGCCACCATTGAAGGCTTTGCCAGAGTGTAATTGAATAAATACACAGGGTGTACAACACAGAGAAACCTCTAGCTGACATATAGCTGTCCAGAGTTCCTCCGAACAGCCCATGAAGCATGAGACGATTGCTCCAGTAGATTATGTGATACTATAAATCCCCATCCAGTGCGTTTGACTGTGCTTATTTACGATGTGCCATCATGGTGTCGGGTCAGAGTTGCAGCCCCGGGTGGTTTGCCCCTTTTTTTTCACGGCTAATCAGTGTTAAGTTCAAGAGTTTACTGAAATAAAGTCACATTTTTAATAGAGCTGGTGGAATTTTTTTTAATATTTAGATTCAGCACAGTTAAGAGTGTAAGCACAATGATGTCATCTCGTTGTTTTATGTAGGTTATTACATGGATTAAGAAAGAACAAAATTTTAAAAACTTTAAGCACGACTTGGATTTGCCCGGACTTTTACAGCTTGCTGGCTAAATCTCAAACACATGTTACTCTTTGAAGCTTAAATTCTACTTTTTTCCTCTTTCTTTCTCTCCCCCCTCGGTTATTAGAGAATGACTGCTTTATTATTATATTTTTTTCCCGTGCTCTATCAGGGGAAATTAATTTTTCTGAGCACAAACAGCTGCAGTCTATATCTATTATGACTATATTATCAAGCAGAACTGCATTTTATACCTGTGCACACAAAAAACGGCTTTATTTAGCAGCTGTTGATTAGTAGCACATGCATTTGTTCCTATTCATGAAATACCATTATGCATCATTACCTGCTGCCCTCTCTGCTTTATGCCTTGAATGATAAGATGCATGCTGAGAGTAACTATGAGCCTGTGCCTTCCCACACTCGGGCTCCTGCGGTCGCCTTTATGTTAATACCCTGACCTAAACTATGTGGAGGGTATTATTAGTGGGTATGCATGCATATGCTCCATTTGGTGGCATCTCCACAGTCACTAACACCAGCCACTGACTCAAAGCGAAAGCAGAAACCCCACTGTAGTTTTAGCAGGCAGCTAATAAAAGACATTAAAAAAGAAATACAGCTAACAGTGCTCACTAATCCACACCAGCTTCTTCATTTGTTTTGACATGAAGAGTCTTGAAATGTTAACATTTGGATTCACACAATACCCTGCTAACACCTGGTAGGAGCCGGGGGGGGGGGGGGGTGAAGGGCTTGCCAGTGTGCACTGACAGCTGGGAGTGGGCGTAGCCGGCCTCTCCGGACTGAGAACCAGAGCAAGCAGCTGGATTTTTGAGAATCAGAGAACGTAACCTCTCTCTCTCTCTCATCTATTCTCTCTCCATCTTCCTTTTCTTCCCCTTTAGCTCCACGGGCTCTGTAATTACTCTGCTCCTGCCAGAGCTGCTTGAAGTTGAGCCAATTAGACAATAAAGAGCAGAGCTTACTCTCCTGCTCCTCGGCAGTCACACCCTTGCGTGTCTCGTCTCTCTTCACCTCTCGTATTTTACAATCTGTCATGTTTAGATCTCATGTTCTGTTTGGATTCGGGATACAGAAGAATATCCTCTTAACACGCTTTTCTTTGTTTCCTTTCCATCTTCGTCTTAAAAAAATCTTTATGATATGCCCTTTTTGCCTTTGCGTAAGTGTGTAAGTGGATATCTGTCCTTCTGACTTCATCTTGGCTCGTTGTGCTTCTTTTATTCGTTGGTTCTTCTCTACCTTGTTGTTCCGACTGCTTTTTCTTTTTATCCAACCTCCACTTAAAACATAACAAGACACTTTGAGCTTGGCCTCCACAGCAAAGTGTTGGATTTTTGTTCTGTGCTCTCGAGAAAATAAAGATATGTTTCTCTAACTTTAATGTCCTGTCTAATTGCATGTGCTGGATTGTAAACGGTGGCTAAAGTTAGTTTGTAAACTGGAGCTGGTGTCTGGGGCGGACACAGCAACTCGGTCTGTGTTGCCCACTGTTCCCTGGTGGTTTTAGACCACTGGCAAGCAGCTGCATAGTCTGTAGGAGAAATAATTACAATTGTAGACTTTCTCCTTTTTTTTGGTCCCTTCTCCCCATCCTGCTCTCATTGCCTGTCCTGCTGATGTAGGGTTTTTAGGAACCTTGGTATTGAGGGCTGTTGTTAGTGGTCTTGTGTGACGTTCTTCGTTTTTCAATTTAGTCATGTGACAAGAGCTGCAGCTATATTGGTCGCATGCTGGCATGCACAGCAATGAGTGGGACGTGTGTATTTGAATGGTGAACATGTACAGTAACAGCATGACTCTATTAAGTCCGGCTCAAGTTTGTGTCACTTGTCAGCTTAAACTTCTCGGACTATAAGTGTGACATCTTGGGAAATTTACTTTCTTGGAGCGAGTTAGATGAGAACTCTGATACTGCTCTCACGTCTTCTGGTAGGTTAGCTTACCATTAAGATCTCAATGGTGACTACTTTGTTGGCTCTATCTAGAGGCAAAAAAGTATCTTATTACCACCTCTAGCATTCATTTACATTGATAAAAACTGTGTCATATGGGAGCTATGTTTCAGACTATTGACCGAGAACAGTTATCATCTCATTACAAGACCAGAGCAAGTTAATCCTCCGGTCCCAAAAATATGTTGAGATACATATACTGGATAACAACAGCTCTCTAATTCCAAAAAGTTGATTCTGTTCATCTGGACGTAGTGCTTTTAGTGGAAGAAACGTTCCGTCACTCATCCAAGTGACTTCTCCAGTCTCAGCTGACAGCTCTCACATTTTGGGGGTCTACAGCATAATGCCAAAACACCTCTGACTGCCTAAGTTCAAACCGAGCATCATAATGTGTCTGGAGAATGGAAAATATCCAGTGAAAAGCAGTTTCCTGGGAGAAAATGCCTTGTTGATGTCAGATATCAGAGGAGAATGGCTAGACTTGTCAAGAAGCGCTGTGTGGCAGGCAGGAGTTGGACTCAAAATGCAGGCTCTCAGACACAAGGTTTAAACTCAAAAAACTCAGCTTTTTTTGCTAGCAGGGGAAAAGCATACAAAACAAAACTACACTGGGAAATCTAAGTTCATAAGCAAATACGGGGAGAGAGTAACACACAGCAATGAGGGACGATGAGAAACACAGAGCTTGAATACACTGGGGAATAACAAGGGAATGAGACACAGAAGGAGAGCACAGCTGGGGGAAATCAGAACTGACGAGACAAGGAAGCAAAGCAGGATACACTCACATGAGACACAGACCTTCAAAGTAAAACAGGAAGTATAACACTGAGATGCGGACTAGACACGGTGTAGACAGAGACACTAAGAAACACAGAGACATAACCATAAGGCATAGAACTGAAAGAACCAAGAGGCTTGAGATGATAAATAATACACAGAGGGAAATACTAGGCACGGAATACAAGAAACTAGACTTAAGGGAGTAACTAAAGACCAACAATGAGAATATAATTTACAATACAAAGTGACAAAAAGCACAGGAAACTCAAAACACTTCAGTCAAAAACCCAGGACCCTGACAAGACTGCTTCGAGCTGATAGGAAGGCAACAGTAACTTAAATAACTATTTGTTAGAGCCAAGTTATGCATAATCTCTGAACACACAACATGTCAAACCTTAAAGCCCACCCCAGTGCCACTCCTGTCAGGTCGGAACAGAAAACAGAAAACGACTTGCAAAGGTTCGTTAAAACTGGACAGAAAAACACCGGGAAGGCAGTGAGTTCACTGTCGTCCAGTTACCAGATCTCAGTTCAACAGAGCATCTTTGGTGGAAGGGGAGATTTGCATCACGGATGTTCAGCAGAGAGATCTGCAGCAACTGTGTGATTAGGGCTGGGCAATATGGCCTAAAATCCATATCACGGTATAATTTGAAGCATGTGCTGTAACGATATATATCGCGATATATTCTTTTCTTCTGTATGAGTATTTTACACACTATAATGCACACTTAAAATCCTTTAATTTTCACAAAAATCGACAGTGTGCCTTATGTATGAATTCTGGTTGTGCTTACTGACCTCAAACAGATTTTATGTGGTACACGGCACTCAAAAATCTGTCAAAAATGTTTTAGTACGACTTTGGTAAGCTATGAAGCTGCACTGCTTGATGGATTAGGGAAGCATTACGGCTGCCGTAGTCAGGAGCCTCGCTGAGTAATCTGGGTCCAAAACTCCATTGGCTTCAGGTCCCAGTCAAACGAACATTGCGGCATCACTGAGAATCCAAAACTGTCTAAATTCTTTCATCTTTAATGATCAGGGTTGCTGCTTTACCGGGTGTGACAATTAAGTTTAACATCCAGGCATCCATGAAAACAGAATTTATTAAATTCAACGGAGTTAGAAGTTAGCAGGAAGTTAGCTTTCCACCTAAACATGATATAGCATGTTCTGACTGGGAGATATCTGAAAAAATTAAAAAGTACAGCTCTGGTATCACTTACAACATAAATGAAGACAGAAAACTAAGCAGTGACGTTTGTAGGGTTACTGAAGTTGGCCTAGCTGGTTTATAATGATGTGCTACGTGATCGCTAGCAAAACAGCTACGTTAGCATAACATTAGCACAGTGAAGCTGAAGGATGAAAGCTAACTTTTTTCCACTGATAAAAGTTAACGTGAGGGTTTCTGGTGGTTAGGGACAAATGCAATTGCATAGCAGGACCAAACTTCAGTCAGGAGAACAACTGAGATAATCCATCCATAATACAAGGTTAGTCATTAATATACTGCAACAACATGGGAATAGAGCAGCTGCGAGAGAATTCGGCATTAATGAATCAATGGTAGGGAAGTAGAGGAAGCACAGTTTTTGGCTTTCCTCATATTCCAAAAGTGCTTTGTCTCTTTACTATTACTGTTGCAGATGATGTTGTTTGCAGCCGCTGCAATGCTTTCGACCAAAACAGGCACAGCTTGATGATGACACCATCAACATGCGCTATCGCGGCAGTGTTGCCAACTCCTCAGTAAGGAAAATCGCTATTGGTTGTCCTAAAAGTCGCTAGAAGTCGCTAAATGACGTCATCACCTAATTTGCATAATTGGTCATGCTAATGTAATTGTAACCTATGCTGCTGGAGAGAGAAATAACATCGTGGACGAGACATAAAGTGAGCAAAAAACGTCCTAAATGCATTTAGAATTTATTTAGAACTACAAATTAAATTTCTTTTAGCAATTATTGTTTTTTATAATGTCTTTCACGTCTTTTTTAGCGACTTTTTTTTTTAGAAAAAAAGTCGCTAGGGGGTCTGAAAACTCGCTAAATATAGCGACAAAGTCGCTAAGTTGGCAACACTGTATCGCGGTAGAGCGGTATAGTAAAAATCTCTACCGTTGGCCATATACCGTTTATACCGCCCACCCCTATGTGTGATACTGTTAAAATGGACCAAAATCTCTGAATGGACCAAAATCTTGCAGCAGTCTCGAGGCAAATAAAAAAGGGGGTCCAACCCCATACTAGTAAGGTGTACCTAATAAAGTATCTGTGCATGTCTGCTTGGACATCGGAGCTCTGTAGGTGATCTATGTTGGTTTGCAATGGCATCGTTTTGGTCTTGTGGCTTCCGGCTTGTTGATGCGTGATCAGTTTGGGATTGTGGCAATTAGCAGGGCGGATCAACACAATAAACTTTTTATTATGTTCCTTGAATCATTTGTAAACAATTTGCAGGATGCGTTGTCCATCTGGGAGGGCCCGCTGTCAGTGAATGACACTGACGTGGCTGTTTGTGTCAAATTAACATCCACATGAATGCCAGGACCAAATGCGTCCCAGTGGAGCACTAGATTTTACTGGCTTGTCAGTTAATGTTTTAGCTGATCAGTGTAACGCCCTTATGTGTGCACTTTTGTTCTTTTGGACTTTTACTGAGCAGCTTTACTGATTCTTTAAAAAGAATATTGAGCTAAGTTCAACTTTATTTATTCATGTGATCTATGTCTTTTTCTCCAACAGCAAATCCTTCGTCACTCCCGCAGTAATGCCACCAAGGTGATTTTCCTCATCACTGACGGCTACTCTAACGGCGGAGACCCTCGGCCTGTGGCGGCGGCTCTGAGAGAACGCGGTGTTGAGATCTTCACTTTGGGCATCTGGCAGGGTAACATCAGGGAGCTCCATGACATGGCCTCTCAGCCCAAAGATCAGCACTGCTACCTGGTGCACAACTTTGCCGAGTTTGAGGCCCTGGCTCGTCGAGCTCTGCATGAAGGTAAGGAGTGACAGAGAAAGGTTCCAGATTTCCAGTGATTATTAAAAGAAACATCTGCGATCTCATGTCAAAGCTTTAGTTAAACATGTATCAAATCTCTCCTCTTTCCCACTTAACCCGTTTGGTTCTCCAGGGGCGAGTTACATCATGCTTGATGTTATTCTTAATAATAAAAGTTCAGGGTACGCCAGCTTCTTTGAAGCCTGAGCGCATCCAATATCACCATTTGACCCGTAGCAATATTTCTGTACTAGTGCTTTCACCCCGTTGAGTTTCTGTGCTTCTTTCAAAGTAAGAGGATAATATTTTACATTAAATCTGACAACATGCATTTCACATGATAACTTCTGTTTTGTGCTGCCAGCAGCCATTAGCCCTCACTTCTAAGCAGATTAGACGCAGCAACGCTCTTTTTCCCACACTTGAAGGGAATTTCCCCACTCTTCAGTGAAAATAGGGATCCAGTCACGGTTTTAAAACTTAAAATCTCACCATAAAATATCACAGACGAGTGCAGCGCTGAGTGCAGAGCGAGCTGTAAATCACGCACATGCTTACGCGGGCTCTGAGCGACCACGTCCGCATACACAGTGGCTGAAATTCCAGATGAGGCTGCAGTAGTAGAAGCGCTGGTGAGACGGGATAAGGCTACGAGAATGAAAGCCAACCCACACCGTACTATCAGCTCAGCCTCCGGTCTGTCTCTCACCCTCTGTCTTGAAGTCTGGCCCCTCTGCCAACAGCAGTCTCAAAGCACAAAGACAGGTTTCACATGGCCCTGTGGCTCTGTCAGCCATCCAGCAGTTGCAATAAAAACAAAACAAATAAGGCGGCAGGTTAATTTCTAGAAGTAAAATTAAATTTGACATTTAACCTTGGTCACACCATCAAAGACAGTTTTCCCCCTTGGCTCAGACAGTAATGCCACAGCTCCCATTTCATTTTGGGCTTTCCTTTGCGAGCTCTAGTGGAGTTTATGCAAGAAAGATGATTTGGCAGGCTTTAAAAGTCGGTTGTACCTTTGTGGCTCACAAGTGGTGCCTGTTTTGATTCATTCTGTCTGCATTTCTGTGGTTAAGATGTCTGTTTGTCTCTGTCTGACAGATGTGTTGTAGCGCACACAAGAACAAAAAAATAAAGCAAAGCTTTGTTTCATCTTGCAGTTGTTGAAGAGTGTGTTTTTCTTTACGACTTCATACAAAAATAAAGTTGCTGAAGGTTAAACGGTGCCAGAAGATTCCCCATTTTTCACATATTTTGGTCGTCTGCACCAATCGCCCCGTCAGACTTCCTTAATGGTGGTGTTTTACCCAGCATTTAACTCGACACTTGAAAATGTCTTATTCTCAGGCGGTGTAATTGAAACCTGTGCTTCTCTGCGCTTGCTTGCTTCCCTCAGACCTCCCTACGGGCAGCTACATCCAGGAGGATCTGTCACGCTGCGCTTCTTTGTGTGAAGCAGGCAAGGATTGCTGCGACCTGATGGCCAGCTGCAAGTGCGGCACACACACCGGGCAGTACGACTGCATCTGTGAGAAGGGATACTACGGCAAGGGTCTGCAGCACGAGTGCACAGGTAGGGCAGATTATATCTGCTTAATATTGGCTGTGATGATCTATGAATTTTCTGTAAGGCCCGAGACACTAATGCTGACTGATCCCTCTTAAAAATGTCACATGTAGCAGATGTGAGATAAACTGCTTGTGACCTATGCAGCTGGGTTTTTACGCAGAGCAATTTGTGCACAGATTATGTTGTTCACATTGTGAAAGAACACCTCATGTGTTATGTTAACACCTAAGATCAAAGTTCAAAGCTTTTCGCTAGTAAAACGAATCCTCCCTGCTTTCGAAATTGACATGTGGAGCTCCTTTTTGGTTTCTTACCCCCACCACATTACGATCGCAGCCTCAGGTTGCTCCTGAGCTCTCCGGGGGTGGATGTTAAATAAGCAGCCTGTCTACTTAACGCAGTGTAAGCTTTCCGCAAGACAGATCGCTATCACAAACCTAGTTTATGTGATATAGCGGTGGAGAACTGTTAGTAATGTTTGTGTGTTCTCAGGACCCCAATTATCCTTCACTCACCTTTGACTCCTACACTCCCAGAAGGGGAGTCCTGCTCCCACCTTCACTTTCCACCTTTAATCACACCTCGTCCAAGGTTTTCTTTACTCTTTACATGCACCAGATACGCTGCTGTCTTTTTAAAATGAACTGCTTTTTTTCTGTGACTCTTACTGCTCCAACTTATACGTATGTTTTGTGCGTGTCCATTTGAGGACAAAAAAGAATCTGTGTCATCTGCTGCCAGAGTGCTCTGCCTTTTACCCTCAAGTTTCTTACTACTGGTTAGTAGAAAGTCAGGCCTCTGGGATCTATTATTTGTCTTTTTAGATGAGAGCATCGGTGAAAGTTGCTCTAATGTGTTTGTGTGATGCAGACATAAACATGTCCAGGCATATATTAATGAGGTGCAAGCACACATTGATTCATCTCTTGGGCTGTGATCCATAAAATCCATAAGCTACATGTTTCATTAAAAGCTGTAATAATGTAAGAACTGTTTGTGTCGAAGACCAGCTGCAGACGGGTTAAAGTGCACAGCTGAAGTGGTGATGTTGGAGAGCTTTCTCTTTTTGTCTTTTGTTCTGCTGAACACAAACATTTACCTTTCCTATCACCTTTCCTGGAATTTCTTAGAGCTGAATTTCCAATCTCTGAGTATGTTTTTTTGACGTAATATGATTTAATCCACCCCATGTTGTGTTAATCTCCAAAGAACAGAAAACAAAGGAGGCATGTTTAATATTCCTCTTTTGGGTTTTCAGACTATAGTTAAAGAATCCTAAACATGGGAGTAAAGATGGTTGTAGTGTGAAAAAAAATGTCTTAAAGCATTATTTTGGACAAATTGGACACATTTTTTTCTGCAGACTTGGTCAGTTTTAGGTTCTGTAGATGGTTAATATTAAAGTTAACTCAAAATGTCTAAATAAAGATGGGCAAAGAGTGGAAAGACTCATGTTTGGAAGGACTGTTTGAGGAGAATCTGGGAATCAATCAACTTTTCTGCTGACTTAACTTCTGGGGAAAGGGCAGATTTTTTAGGCTTCCACTAAACGCAACAGATATCCAGTTAGCTGATATCATTAGTCCAGTTCAAAACTTCACGTTTGTTGCTCTGGTCATTGTTTACATTCTCTTTTTTTTCCACATGGACTTTTTGCTCAACCGTGATTAGTTAACAGAAGTTGGATTAGAGGTCAAAATCACAAAGTCTTGCTTACAGATTCTGCGTATTGTGTGTAGATCTTTGTTAAGATAAGAGACTCTTACGATCAGAAACATTTGAAATCATCTCTCGGATTAGATTATGAAATTGAAGATATCAGAGAGATTCATGTCTAACAGTTCCCAGACATAAATAATGAATATATCCTTGCTGAACAGAAATGTTGAGACAGCAGTTCTGCATGTGTTAAATCAGCTTTTAATTCTTGGAACAAGCCCGACTGCAGAATTGGTAAAAACTTTGTGGCAGTTCATTAATTTTCGGCCTAACACGCTGCAGACAATCATGTTAAAACACTGGCCAGCGGCTTGTGTAATGACACATTAATTTGTCTTCCATATGTCCGTCTCTGCTCTGTTAAATCTCCAGTTACACTGTGTAGTGTTACATGCTGTCACTGCATGAGGTTAGGGGTTGATACATAATTATTTTTTTTGTTACCAAACGTGCAATCATCAGATTCACAGGGGGCCTGTCGGACTGTAATTGTTGAAGAGCGGCTAAAAGACGCAGTGGTTTTGTTAAAGCTCTGTTACTGAGGCAGCTCTCCCTGCTTGCGAGGAAGACAGGTGGGAGGGATCGAGAAGAAAGTCGACCCTGAGTGCACTGCCTAGAGGTAACAATAACAGAAATCTGGATAACAATCACCTCTAATAATGGGAAACGACGGGCGGTAATCCCCCGTCGCGCTCGCCCTCTGGGTCTCTTCACCCACATGTTTTCAATCCAGCGTTTGATAACACGCAGGGAAGGAGGAATGAGAGAAATTTCAGTAACAGAGAAGTTTAAATAATTCAGAACGTCAGAAAGAGAACGCGAGAGCTGCAGGGAGTAAGTAGGAATTCCAAAGTAAAGGGCATCGGGGTCATTGTGCCAAAACACACGCCTCCCTAATTCTCATCAGATGTTGTCGAGACTAGAGCCCCCCCACTCTGCTTATTAATGCTTTTTAATGCTTTAATTAATAGCAGGGAGCCGACTTTAGAGTTGGCTCAGCCGGCGCGAGGAAGGAAGGACACAGCGAGGCGCTGAAACCGCAACTCGGGACCGCTTCCTCCGTCTGTCTCTGACCCGCTTGTGTAATGCGCTCTCATGGAGGAGGAGGCGTGAGTTAATGTGTCGTGGACGCTTGATTGTCTGTGAGCTGACGTGTACCCGCAGAAGCATGTGTCACTGCACGCCGAGGCACATTAGCGGCGTTCAGTTTTTGTTAACTGGTGCGAAAGAGGCTCGTATGTTTTTGAACCCTGCATTTATTGGAGGTTTTATATTTTCTAATTTCTTACAAGGCTTCTTTGGTGTAGCGGCGGCTCCAGCACCAATTAAGTTTGCAGCATGTAACATGTGAGGAAACTTGACAAGCTCCTGCTGTTCTTAGAAAAATCCAACATTTTTTTTTCTTTAATACTCTGTTGCTTTAACCTTAATGGTTTTGGCTGAACTGTTGGTGTTGTGTGAATTGTGGGTACATTGTGTGCGTCAGCTGTGCCAGGTCTCTTGAGTGGCAGTGTATACACTGCAGCACCGCTGCCGGAGCTGGATGCCAGGCTTGGGTTTGTTGTCTGCATCACGAGTTTGCAAACATTTTTATGCTTTTTCAGACTCTGTTTTCTCACATTAACATTAACAGTCTTTGACACATCTAAAAAGAATATGGCCGTGCTCGGTCCTGTCAGTGGGTTGTTATTATCATTGGCTGACGGGCTCTATTGGAAACGCTATCCAAATCCCTCCAGCGCACAGCAGTGTTGTTTATGAAGCTGTCGACAGCCAAGTGAAACAGCCTCTTCCACAAAACATGACTGGAATCTCAGCAGATAGAAACAGATGATGAAGCCAGTTCCTGCATAGTTTGGTTTAGTCCGACAGGCCAAATAGGACATTGTTGTCTCTCTGCTCAAATACCAATCCCAACGCTTCAGGGACAGTATCACCGAGGATCACCAGAGGAATGGGGAAGCAGATAAATGTAGTAAGGGGCTGAGACGAGTCCAGAGGGGGTAACATGTTTTCCTCCTGTCACACATTCTGGCTTATCAGACTCTTCTGTAGCCTGAGAGAATGACAGGAGCTCTGGACTGTGTTAATGTGGTGTCAGCACAGGCCTTTGTTCTGCTCTGGACAGCTCTGCCAGAGAAGAGGGAGAATGAGTGAGAGCAGAAGATACTATGAAAGCCAAAAGTAAACAAAAAAACCTTGTAAAATAAAAATAAAAAAGTTAAAACAGCAAGAAATTAACAGATAACGGCATGCTGCTCTGCCATTGATTTATACTGTAAAATATTCCTTTCTGTGTTGTCCAAATCAAATATAATTACACTTTTGCCTGATAGCTATTCATACTCTTTAATACGCTTTAATTCTGTGTGATATATTTTATCGGTTTTCTTTCAGTCCATGTCTGCACTGGCAATCCATTCTCATCTATCAGATGCCACTGACGTCGACGATATGCGTAAATGTGTCCTTTGGCGTCAACGTCTTAACACACGAGCCGCAGCAGTAGTACACGCAGAAAGAAAACAGTACAGACCAACAAAGTATGTGTCATGTCCTGTCTGAGAGTCTGGCATTTTGCAGTCTGTTTAGCTCTGTTATTACTCCCGGATTTCTTTCCTGTTCGCTACCTTATTTCTTTCCCCTTTAATTCCGTGGTTAGATTTTGGCATAAAAGATGGATTTACTTATAATATAAACCCTCACGACATGAGCTTTACATGCTAAAGAATTACCGTTACCTAATTGCATATAAATGTAACACCGGGGGGTCCTTCCCAAGTCTGTATGTGACAAGTTCTTAGTGAAAAAACATTCAAACTGCTGCCATAACCTAATGTTGCACAGCACAGATACATTTTACCTGTAACAGCAGAACTAGGCAGTGGTCTGGAAACCCTGGAAACATCTGCAAACCTACGTGGAAGTACAGTTTTTTACAGTTTTTACAGTATTTGGTTTGACCACCTGTATTCTTCAGGACAGTCTGAACTCTCTTGGCAGCTTTCTTGTCGTTTCTTTAAGTCGTCTTCAGGAATAGTTCTCCAGGCTTCTTGGAGGACATTCAAAGCTCTTCTTTGGATGTTTCTACCTTTTGCTGTTGATCCCACATTGCTTCAATAATGTTGTGGTCCGGGCTCTGGGGAGGCCACTCCATGACTAATAGTGCTTCACTGTGTGCTTTTCTATCAAGCTATGCTTTTACTGCATGTGTTTTGGATCATTATCATACTTAAAAATTAAACTGCTGCTATTCAGATTCTTCTTACATGGTATTACATTGTGGATCAAAATCTAATGTTCATAATTTCCACGAGTTTTGACCAGATGACTGACTGAAATGCAATTCCAAACCATGACAGAGCCTCCACTGTGTCTTACAGATGGCTTTAGATGCTCACTGTTATACCTCTTGATGATTTGAACCACAAATATCAAATTTGGATTTATCACTCTATCAGACCGGCAGCCACTGATTTCAGTCGCAGTGGCCACAGGTCCAGTTCTTGTGTAATTTGGCACACCTCAGTCTTTTCTCCCTGTTTCCCTTCCTTAAAAATGGCCACTGAGACCATTTCAGATCAGGCTTCAGTGAACAGTAGATGTATCAACTGAAAGACCAGATGTATGTCAGGTAAAGTCAACGAATTGCTGCCGCAGTGCTATTTATTCAAACTTCACAGCAGGAAACACATAAAAACTGATTTCACATATGAATTATTTTGGCTGGTGGACTGCTCAGAATATTTCAGAATATATTTTATATTTTTATTATTGGGCAGCACGGTGGTTAGCACTGTTGCCGCACAGCAAGAAGGTCCTGAGTTCAATTCCAACATCAGGCCGGGGTCTTTCTGTGTGGAGTTTGCATGTTCTCCCCGTGTTTGCGTGGGTTCCCTCCGGGTACTCCGGCTTCCTCCCACCGTCCAAAGACATGCAGCTTGTGGGGATAGGTTAATTGGATAATCCAAATTGTCACTATGTGCGAATGAATGTGAGTGTGAATGGTTGTCTGTCCCTGTGTGTTGGCCCTGCAACAGACTGGCGACCTGTCAAGGGTGTACCCTGCCTCTCGCCCTATGACAGCTGGGATAGGCTCCAGCGCCCCCCGCGACCCTGAAAAAGGATAAGCGGAAGCGAATGGATGGATATTTTATTTCATTTTTATTCATTTTCTAACTTTGTAACCTTTTTGTACTTGCAGCCAAAGCTACCTGACAGAAAAAATCTTGAAGCCTAATAAAAAGCAGAAATACGATTTATGTCAGTCAAGCAATTCTAAAGGTCAAGAGTGAACTTCCAGGGGATAAACTTTTGTTTATTTTTCTTTTTTTTTATTGGCAACAACAACAGTGCAACAATCAAGACCAGAAGTCTCTTACATTTTTCTCTGAGTGGATTTGAGTTGCACTGAAATATGCACAACATTTACTTATTGATGGATGTTTGCGATTTTGGAAATGAGGAAATATTTTTAGATGGCTTACCCTTTTTAAGGCCATTATCTGACTGTAAGCTGTTGACTGGAATGCATTGAGTGCAGCAAAACAACTCTTCTGTGCTGATACCACAAGAGTTGCACAATGTTTACAGAATAAAGTTCACAAAAGCCTCTTGATCCCAAAGGGAGACGCGTGGCAGCAGTGAGCTTCTGCTTGACCCTAAACATCCATTTCTTTGTGGATGTCCTGTCTGTTGTCCGAGACGAGCAGCGTTCGCCGCGTCTGCTCGGTAAATATTTGTGTGAATGACCGAAAGATTTCTGGCGGGGAAGCCTTGAGGTAGACATAAATCCAACAGAGGAGTTAAAATGACAACAGAGGTGGGATTTGCTAAATGTTAAGGAGGAATAAGAAAAGTGTTGAAATGGCAGAAATCTCTTGGCGTTACTGGGATGTTGCAATCATTTTTTTTTCTCTTTTGGCCTCCACCTCTGACCTGAGGTCTCCAGTGTTTATGATGAATAGTGAAAATAGTAAAAACTGAACTCTGAGGAATGCGGCTGACACAACACTGGCTATCACTGTCTTGGTTCCCGACGCTGTGCAGCTCATCTCACTTTGCACTGTCACACTAACACAAGTATATACTACCCTGGGATCCACTCACAAGCACGGCGACGTGCTTTTGGTGCACTTACGCACATCAAAATATGTGGAGGATCTAAAACAACCCAGGCAAGCTTGGTGCAGAGTTTATATCTGTTGAGGCAGCACACACACACACACACACACACACACACACACACACACACACACACACACACTCTGTATTGTCATATTACAAAAAGAGGAATTTCATATTTTCACTCTCAAGAAAAATTTGTGAATAATAACCAGAACTTCTAGCAGGATTCCCAGGATTTCTCTTCTGATTAATCATAAAATGTGGTCTGATCTTCTTCCAAGTCACACTTAGTTTCAGACAAACACAATCTGGTTAAACTAATGAAACAAAAACAGCTTATAAGTATAAGCTGCCACTCAAGAAACCTGGCACAGCTGATGCACACGATGTACCCACAATTCACACAACACCAACACAGTTAAGCCAAAACCATTAAGGTTAAAGCAACAGAATATTAAAGAAGAAATGTAGAAAAAGTAAATGAACTTCTGTGCTGAGGACTTCTTCAAAAGCCTCTTAGAGTTAGGTGTTAAGGAAAGTTGCTTATAAATAACGTTGCTTGCAAAGCTTTCTATTCTCAAGAAAAACTATTTTCTGTGAACCACTGTTGATCAAAACAACTTTCACAGGACCTTAGAAGATCGAATCTAAGAAAAACAGTGAAAAAGTGACTTGGATGAGTGATGAAATGTTTCACCCACTAAAAACGCAACATCCAGATGAACCGAATCAACTTTGTGGGAATTTTCACAGGACCTTAGAAGATGCACAAAGCTGCACTGGCTGCAAAAGCTTTTGGCTCCTGGGCATCTTTCAGAATCACACCAAGAGAACTTAGTGCAGTACTGAGAGAGATAAATGACCTTGAGGTTCACAGAGAAGCACCTGCTGAAATCCCTACAGTTTGCTACAATCTATGTTTCTGTTTTATTAAAGGGGAAAAACACTAAATGTGAATGGAAACCTCAGAAGAAACCACTACTTTCCAAATATTGCACCACATTTCCACTTTGCAAAATACCTCCTAGATGTTTGAGACAAAAGTTTAGCTTTTTTTTGTTGCCAAAAATAGAAAATGCTATGTTTGGAGAAAACACAATTGCACAGCTACACTGAAACCTCACTGCCATATCTTAAACTAAGTTAACCTAAGCGTCATGGTTTGAGGTTGCTGTGTTTGCTTCGGGGCCTGTACGCCCTCCAGTCGTTGAGGGAGCAATGAATTCAAAATGGCATCAAGAACATTTACAGGGCAGCAGTCCGTGACTCAAAGCTGAGGAGAGTTTGAATGATGCCACAGCAGAATTGTTGTTTTTGTTGTTTGCCAAGTCAGATTCCTGACCTTGACTCAGTTGAGCTGCTGTGGTTTGACCTGAAGAGATCTGTTCACTCGAGACATCCCAGAAGAATGAAAATGAAACTGTTTTATTGGAGAAATGGAGAAAAACGCCTTCTAATTGTTGTGCAAGTCTTATAAGCAACTTTAGGAATAACTTCTAACATTTTTCCAGCCTGCTCTGAGTGATTGCTCTGTGAATTCAATAACTGTGTGTTATCAGTCTAGTCAAACTGTGTTTTTGTCAAACTGGATTTTGTGGCTGATCAATACAGAATCTTGGTAATTTCAAAGGTTTCACACACCAATTTTGTTCCAGTAACTGACACTGGTCCTCTGTTTGCTGAATTGTTTGCACTTTAAATGTTTTTAAAAGTAAATTTCTACCAGAGGAGCAAATTTCGGTGAACTCCTCCAACATGTTGCATAAGCTTTCTTATAAAGACTCTCTGTTTCCTCTTGCTGTATAAATCCTAATCCCCACAGCATCAATAACCACAGCAGACTGTCTGCTTCTGTTCAGTTTGTCTACATCTGTCCAAGTCCTTCTTTCTTAATGTTTTGTGGTGAAAGTGGAGTTGCTCAACATGAATCCTGGCTCCGTTTGGTGTAGTTATGAGCGTGGTGGTGTGGCGTGGGGTGAGGGGGTTGGTGGCAGATGCCTCAGATTTCCTGAGAACGAGAAAGGAAGGAAGGTTTTGGGGGGATTCGAGTCCCCCGCTCCCCTTTAATTGCTTAAACTGAATGAAAGTTTAGGTTTGTGTTTTTCTTTGGTGAGCAGAGAGTGGAAAGTGAGGGAGGGCACTTCTTTACCCTAGAGCTGTGCGTCTGCTGCGGTGGGTGGACGGAGAGCTTTCAGGAACTGAGGAAGGACCCGACTGGCTCTGTGCCATTACTCTGTGGGTGAGGTTGGGGGTCTGCGGTGCAGTAATGCAAAGAAACAAGTTTTATCCCAGACTCATTCATGACAGCAGTAAATGTGATGTTGACTAATGGCTATTTTGTTTTTTGTTTTTTTGTTTTTTTTACAACGTGTATTGTTTTTATTAGCCTTGTTAGCAGCTCTGTGGCAGAGATGGTCTACTCTCTAGAGATCTACTTCAAATCTCTCACTTTTCTTCAAGTTACCACCCAGTTAGTTTTCATTTACGCTGTGAATGTCTACTGAATGAATAGGCTCCAAATTTGCACTTTATGAACTCTAAAGTAGCACTGTGCAATACTTACTTACTTGGTATCGATCCAATACCAAGAAAATACAGGGCCAGCGCTGGCATCAATACTGCCGTTACTTGGATCGATCTGCCGAGCACTACTGTAACGACTTTGGTGCACGTCTTCCTCTCTACCTTATTAGGAAGTACAATCACTCCGTTGACACGCTGAGTTTTTAAAACCAAACAAAAAGGCCTTTTCACTCATTAAAGATTGTTTATTTAAGTCCTAAATCACCGTGTAGTGCTGACATCTATATTACAGCACAGTCGCTCCACCCTCTTCCCCCCTCCTGTCTGCATTAAATGACACATAGGTTTGTAAAAAGCCTAAATTGATGACTGCTGCTACTGTGTTTTTTAGGTCAGGGATGTTGTAAAGTAGACACGGCCGGTGTTGTAAACCGAGGCCATTCTGAGCGTGTGTGAAGGGGGGAAAAAAGAGACAAAGATGAAGGAGCGAGGACGCAGAGAGGCTATAAAGTAGTGCTAATGGGATCCTCCTCTGCAGGAAAGCATGGAAAACAAGGAGCCGTGAAACAGCCCGTGGTTCGAAGCAGAATCTCACTGTGTTATTAACACTTTTCCCCAACCATCCATCCTTCCTTCCTTCCTTCTAACCATCTCTCCATCAGGTTCTGTTTTGTTTTTTCCCATACTCACCTAGATTCCCTTCTTATGTCCTTTCTGTGCCTCTCTGCAGGTACTTTCATGTGCCTCCACTTGAAATAGGCAGCTACTGAGTGGTATTAAGCAGACCATGAAAAACTTCTGTTAAATTGTTAAAACTGTGGCACAAATGAAGTCATTTGGTACAACAGCAAAGTCAGAAATCATATATATCAAAAACTGTATTCATAACAATAATAGCCAGTAATGAATCATATATTAACTCTCACTATAGTTGTCTTGAAGGTTTTATTTTTTATTATCTTTTTGCTCTTTAACTAGTTTCTTTTTACTTCCACCTCTCCCTCACTCATAGCTTAAACTGAAAATTGCCCCCCTGAGGATCATGCACCTCTCAGACTGGACTGAATGTCTCTTTTAGCATCTTAAAGCTTTTCTCCAGTGGCTTTTAAAGTTTTTTGCCCTTCTTCAAATCCAGCGTGTTTGTCCCTTTCTGTGACCCTCATCTGTCTCTGGATTTTCTCCAGTGCTCTTTCAGCTCCCACCTATTTCCTCACACTTAACAACGCCTTCACTGGGTGTATGCATGTGTGTTTGTGTGCAATCTGTTGACTGAAGTCTTTCCAGTTGGAGGGAGGTGATGAAGAGGGATGCACGATGTGCCAAGCCTTGCAGGCTGAGGATGGAGGCAGTCAGCTGCTCCGAGATTTGTAGAAGAGTTTAGATTTTCTTCATGTACATAAACTACCTTATCTCAGTAAAACCCCTCAGATTCAATTACACTGTTTTGTTAAAGATATATTTTTGACAACAGAGTAGATGGGAAAGCAGAGGGAAGAGTGGTAGAAACAAAACACAACTACATCAGTCCATCGTAGTGAAGAGAGAGCTGAGTGTAAAAGCAAAGCTGTCGATTTACTAGTCGATCTACATCCCTACATTCAACTGTGGTCACAAGCTCTGGGTAGTGACTGAAAGAAAGAGATTGCAGATACAGTGCTGGAAATGAGCTTTCTCTGCAGGATGGCTGGGCTTAGAGATTGGATGACATTTCGGTCATCTGAGAGGGGCTCAGAGCTACTCCTCCACATCGAAAGGAGAAAGTTGAAGTGGTTCAGGCATCTGACAAGGATGCCTCCTAGGTGAGGTTTTTTGGACAAGTCCTACAGGGAGGAGGCCCTGGGCCAGTCTCAGGTGGATGGATGGATGGGTGGAGCAGGTTAAAGACTTGGCCACAGTGCATGCGTGAAAATAGCTACATACCAGAAACAATCAGTCCCCTGCTGCATATGCTGTATGAGCATCCTCTAGGTGAGTTACTCCTTTAACTCCAAAACCCAACAGGGGAACGCCAACTTTGAGGCAACAGTGGGACTGACAGAGTTTATGTGTGTGTTTGCATTGGTGTGTTTTTTGCATGTGTATGTGCTGTATGTCCTCATGCAGGTCCAATAACACCGCCTTTTGGTGAAACAGTGACGTGACAGTTGAAAAGGATATGAAAACATGTTGGTGTTAACATCCTGAGTGCGGTGCTACGTCGTCCCAAGTGTACTGAGATCATACTGCGGCATGCTATCACAACATTTCTCAGCATACTGACATCTGTAATCAGGAACAGCAGACCGGAGACCAACCTGTGTTTGCACAGTTGTTAAGCGGTTTGGGTCTCTCTCCCAGTGATTCCCAGTGATGCTGCAGTCTGTAATAAGCAAGCAGGACAGTCTCTGTGTCCTTGGGAATCCATAAGAGATACATAGCAATTGTGGCGAAGTCACTCTCCTTTAAGAATAGGATTGAATAATAAGCAGTCTAACAGCCATTCGGCTGCCACTGAACTTCCTCGGTTTCCTCTCCTTAGTTTCCTCTCGTGTAGAAGTTTTACATTCTTGGGATTGGGGGTCTGTGGAGGTCTCTTCTCCCCCCAGATGGAGGCTGTGTAGGTGGACAGCTGTGCAACAGCCAGATCTCGCCCCCAGCCTCCTTTCTCACTCTGCAATCCAGCTGGAGAACAGACTTAAGCGAGACTCTGGGGATGGGATTTAGAGCCTCCTGGCAATCCATGAAGATGGGATTCCCAAACTTTTCCTGCTTCAGGTGACCCATGTATTAAGGTTGGAAAATTCCTGTGACCCTTGACATCTGAAACACAGACACGCCACACATCTTGCTTTGGATTTCTGTTCATATGAGGGCAAAAAGCAAAGGAAAGGCGTCACGTGTGAGGTCTCGGACCTGCTGCAGGAATCACCGTGCTTCATAATAAACTGCCGACGGTGTGGTTTTATTAGAGCCAGAAGGGTTCTGTTATCTTTCTGAGGGCCACTTCTCCAGGAAATGATTTTTGTTGACCTTGTATTTGTAATTTCCTCTTGTTTTTTTTGGCATCACTTCTCTGTTGTTGATGCACTTGAAAATGACAGCTTCGTGGTACAACAGGAATTCCCAAATTCTTCTGTGTTATTCAATCATGTATCCTGATGCTCGATGATCTTCCATATAGAGAAAACCTTAGCAACAACTGTGTGATTCTTGTAAGTGCTCTCATCTCTGAAGAGCTCTTAAACTTCCACAAGCACACGTGCAGTAAGGCCAGCTGTAAAAATAACTTCATGCCTTTCAATCACAGAATTTATACCGCACCTCTTTAGTAAATCCTGACGGTTTTACCTGTCAGGTTTACCTTGGCTTAAACCCCAAGTAAATGAGGCCATTTTAATGCTTTGATGGGGGAGTTTGCAACTGAATGTGCCACTAATCTGCCAATAATTTTGAATGTGTTTGGCTTTCTTACCTTCATGGGTAAACACTTGTGTTTTGGTCGTTTATGTTCTTCACATCGTTAAGTTCCACCAGTTTCAGTCTCCTTGGTGGTCCGGATCATTTCAGTGCAAGATGCAGGTATTTTGCCTTCTCCAATGTATACATGGACCACTTACCTGAGGTGAAATATTCGAACCTTTTCAAGCATTCCTTCATGTGCCTGTCAGGGTTTTATGTGAGTGTCTGTTTGTGTAGCCCAGACTATATATTTTAATTGTCTGTTTCCATTGTCTATTTATGCTTCTTAAGTGTGTATGGGAAACCTTGGCTAAGAGGGAGAAGTTTCCTTGCATGTGAACATTGTTTTTGCAGTGGAAACCCTGGAATTTCAGCTCCAATTTAACAGCATTTCTCGTGTGAGAGGGCCTTTGACCACAAATGGCCAGGCCTCTGTCCAGATTTGGCAGCCTGTTTGCAGTATTGCAGGAGTTCCTTGGTCCCTATTGTTTTGCTCTGAGGACAAAAGGCAGACACAGAATTGGATCACAGCATCACAAATATTACAGGGTGGCTAGACTATTTTGCACTTTAATTATTGGCTTTGTTAGCTACCCATTGTATCATCAACATTTATTTTTCCTAAATCCAAAATTTATATGACACACAAAGAGCGTATTCATTGGTAGACATAGTTTTCTGTCTGCGAGCCTTGTGTGTGCAGTGTGTGGATTTTTGTACCAGTCGTATAATGACATTTTCACTGTCTTACTCTGAAAAGTACAATGTTCTTTTTTTGTATCAT
This sequence comes from Neolamprologus brichardi, assembly GCF_056152115.1. Lineage (NCBI taxonomy): Eukaryota > Metazoa > Chordata > Actinopteri > Cichliformes > Cichlidae > Neolamprologus > Neolamprologus brichardi. The sequence continues at coordinate 32,151,139 of NC_142106.1, read as the reverse complement.
TTAAGAAATGATTATTTTAATGTAAGCTTCTTGTCAGGGGATATTGTGGGCCCAAATATAGGACACAAAGGCAGGCAAAGTAAACAGATGATTTATTGACCAAATGCAAACCCCCAAGGGTGTGTTGCAAAGCAAGATTAATGGGTTGCAGAGCTATGTTGAGTTTAAAGTCAGAGTTTTCTGTGTTGTGAAAGTGGTTGTATTTTTAGTTGGCTAAATCACTGTGGTAACTTATGGTTAACACGTAACCTGAGGAGTGTACTACAAACAGAGCTCAACACAGCCAGGCTTTCTTTAGTCAGCATTAGCTGGCTCAATAAAACCTAAAACAGTGATAACAAGTATCACAAAAGTGGGTTATCACATTTCTCTGATAAGCCAGACTTTCTGCTTCAGGCTTTACACACTTACACTCTTCTTTGGCAGAAAACGATCCCTATTAGTGTCCCCTACTCTAAACACAGATGTTATTAGATGATGGTGACAAAAACGTGATAAACGAACTTAAAAATATAACAGTAAAATGCAACAATGTTACAAATAAGACAAATTAATACTATTTGTTAATATTGGGATTTAGCGGTGATAAAATTAACACTTTAATTCCAGTTAATTATTTTATTGTTGAGTGTGCTCTCATTGCTGCTCTCTATTTCTAATGTGACAGCTATTTCTTTCTGTGTGTTCTTTGTTGAAGTAGCTGCAGTTCCAGCAGATTAGAACCAAGTATAAATACATTTATACATTTTCTGCATCACCAAATGAATACATGCACATTTCAGTGACAATGCAACAAACAGTCTGCACTGCTGTAATTTCAAAGCTGGGCTTCATTCTAGTGAGCTACTGCTTTACAAGATGCAGACAGAAAACATCCAGCGGTAAATCTATATCAAAGAAAACATGCTGTAAATAAAATTAATAGCAAAAATGTGGCACTTTCAAACTGGGAATCTGAACATAACCAGCTCCTGCTAAGGTTACATGCCCAGCATCAGTTACCATGGTGATTTTAGCCAGGTAAAAACAAGAGACGCAGAAAACTCTGATCTTAAACTCTACATCGCTTGCTAACCTATTAATTGTGCTTTGTAGTACAGGCCTCTGGACAGCCAGTCTCAAAGGAGGGAAAAATAGAAAAGCAGAAAATCACAACGAGATTCATGAAAACAAACATAAAGCAAGAAAAAAACAAAAGATGCCTAGCTTTCACTGAAACATGAAGATAAGTGAAAAATAAAGGCCAACACCAGGAATGACTAAGAGCTAAAGGAAACCACGAGGACCACGAAACCTCTACCCAAGAACCTAAATCAACAGCTGTCTGTTTGATACCAGCTTGGAGTATTTCAGTGCTAATTTCAGTCAGTAATTAAAAAGTGTGTTGCCAAGTGACTTAGCAACCACAGTGACTGACATGACTCAACTTTTTTGAGGTTTCAGATTGTTTCAAAGTTGACTACAGTCTTATTTCAGTTTGTTGTAAAACATAAAAGATTTATGTTCAGAATAGCATGTGGGAAGCAGTGGCTGCACGAGTACTGTATGGATTAGCTTGTGTGTTTTGAAGCATGTGTTTGTGGATTTTTTTGGACTAAGCAGAATATGTATCTCTCAGATGAAAACCGCTCTCCCTCTCTGCCTGTTTGTCCTTGTGGCTGAGGAGGCAGATGTTCTCGCTTTCCCTCTGGATCTCCTTTCATCGTTTCCGTCCCGGTCTGTTTTTAGGCCCGGCTAATCGAACCCAGTCTCTCCCCCTGAGACCAAAAAAAAAAAAGATTCTCGTGTGATAGTAACTTTGGCTCCCGGACATGACATGTCTGCCAGTTTAAATGACTTACTTCATATTAAGAGAGAGGACTTTAACAGATGAACGTGCCTGTGCTTGGTTTTGTCATTTTCTTTTCTTTTTTAGCTTAATATTTAATGCTGAGAGAGTGTATTCTTATTCTTTCCCGTAATATGTGTTAGCGACGCTTTAGACAGTTAATTCTCACAAGCTAGAAGTTTTTGTTTCCAGAAGTAAAGTTTGACCCTGTTCTATATCAGTGATGAGGGCTGTTTCTACTAAAGTGGGAACATGTTGTTGTTTTTATGATCATTACAGGAAGCAGATGTAGAGAGTTTGTTTGTGAGGAATTCTTTCAGATTTAATTTGCAAATTTACCATTTAATACAGACACATCTGCTAATTAGTGCTAACATATACATGCAAAACACAACAAAAGACCTTGTATTTGAAGAACAGAGTTTTTACAATAAACAGCATAGACAAGCCACATTTATCTTCATCAAATAAGCACTGCAAACATACCCAGTGAACTCAGCAGCATTCATCGCCTATGTCAGCATCCAGCCTCCAGTAATGCACAACTTTAAGTATTACAACAGTGTAAACAGGTGAGCTGTGAGGACTATGTGACCTGTAGAAACCAAAACCTGTTTCTTACTGTTCTCTAACTCCTCCTAGACACTGTTATCAACCTCGATGAAATGCTGAGATGAGAAAAAACTAAACTAATCACACAGAAGTTTTTGCCAACCTGTTGGGTAATACACTGATCACTCGTTTATCGCGGGTGTTAAGTTCTAAAAATAACCCGTGATAGGTGAAATCCGCGAAGTAGCTTTATTTTTTACAATTATTATAGATGTTTTAAGGCTGTAAAACTCCTCACTACACACTTTATACTCTTTTCTCAGACAGGCATGAACATTTTCAAACTTTCCTCTCTTGTTTAAACACTCTCTAAGTTTCAACCTTGTAGAAAAAGAAGGGCAGTATTATAGAATGAAACTAAAGGCATCCGCAGGTGACGACGTTTCGTCGACACGTGTTGTGTTTATTGGGGAGAAAACTTACAAACATACAGTGCAGGACTTCAGAGTCACACTGCTAGCGATCGAAGATTTATGTAAATTTGACAAGCTGAACGCTTTCTGTACTGGACAGGAGATGCAGCACAACTGAAGAATACACGGTTTTCCCTAGCGGCAGGCATTTGTCAGTGGGGTCACTGACTGGTCTTTAGGCCTGTGTAACTACAGCCTTATTTACTTGATCTTACATTTTTACCCTGATTGTCACACATTCAAAGTTAACAACAAGTGGTTAGTTGTCATATGTCTATGAAACCTCAATAGGACTGGAAGTGCTTTTCCACAGATACCATAAGATCTTAAAACCTTTAGATAGAAGGCAGGTTGAAGGCACTTCTGCACTGGCTTAATTTTCTGATCTGGAAGCTTTGCCCATGTTTTATACCGTCTGCAAATTGCAGAAAGACTTCCAGTCGTAGAGAGGTCCAGGGGTTAACGGTTTTCTGACTTCTGTAAACACTGTTGGCTGAGTTTCCTGCTGGATTGTGTTTTTTTTTAATAAATCCTGGTCATGCCATGTTTCAAAAAGGAGAGCTATCCTGTACCCATGATAGTTACTCTCTGACCACTTGAATTGAAAAGTGGCTGGCCATTGAACAAGCGGTTTTACAGTCAGATTTGCCCCGCCTCACCACATTCTTTCAAAATGAATCAACAGTGAATACGCTGATCGTGATGCATCAAAACAGGCCTTCAGAAACCAATCGATGATGTCACAGCATCTCTGTTCATTCTTTTATACTGTTTGTGGTTTAACATGAAGGTCTTGTTTTTTGGCCTTTGGAGGAACTGCTCTTTTGCGCTGGATTCATGTCTCTGCCCCAGAGGTTGCAGCTTATTTAACACACTTTTGTTGCTCTAGTGAATTTTTACTACAACAGGATTGTGGAAGTAGAATTGACCTAAAACAGATGTGTTTAAATCCTTTTATAAACATTGAGGTCTATGACTTTAGTTTTCGGTACAGTTGTAGAATCAGTTCATCGCTGGTCTACTCATAGTTTTTGTTTAGTTTTGGGTTGAGCAGACAGGTCACGTCAGTGGCTGAGAGAATCAAAGTCGGCCTCCACTTTACAGAAAGATAAAGGAGACGCATCTCGTTGGGAAAACACGCATCCATTTCGATAAAGGCTCTTTATCTTATCTCCCTGTTTTCTTGTAATGTGTTTGGCTGTCTCACAACGTCCTTTATTAAAGTAATATTTCTCCCTTGTGCACCATGACACCATTAGACTTAGACAGCTGCTCGTTTTAAATGCATATATTATTACTGGGTATTTCTCTTCATTATTAGTCAAACATTGCTCTAACTTCAAATAAGCAGCTTCAGATCAGAGACCGTCTCTTCTCCTTCCTTAGATCATTACTGGGTACAGTAGTTTTCTTTGACCAGCTGCCGTCCCTCCACATGGTTACAGCCCAGTCCCAACACAGCGGGATCTTTCTGTTTCATGGTCATCTGGCTGCTGACGGTTCACTTCCTCTCTAAATGAAGGGTACAGTGCACCAGAGTTTACTTCACAGCCATAGGCAATAAGCAGACGGACCCAAAATGAGATGTGCAATTCAGCAGGATCCAAATACAATTAGTATCCATATGGGGTCTGCCTTTTGGAGCTCTGAAGCATTTTAAAGGAAGTTCGCAAAGTTTTCTGTGTGTTAACTTTCCATTTTTAAAGCATTTTATTTAGGAGTCACAGCTGCTTGTTCTTTCATCATATATCCTTTCCTGTCTATCCCTCTCTCCTTCATCCCAATTTTAAAAGCCAGAAGCTAAGTTTGGGCTTCTTATACACTGTGTGTGTGTGTGTGTGTGTGTGTGTGTGTGTGTGTGTGTGTGTGTGTGTGTGTGTGTGTGTGTGTGTGTGTACAGTCATCATGTACGTGTCTGCATTTCTACCTGCCAGCACATGCATCCTGCCAGGAACTGAAATTTTATATTTTTCAGATACAGTATTTCCACTGTTGCACACTGGGTGAATTATTATTCACATTAAAACTAACTAGGCTTCCTGTAAACCTTAAATGAAGCCGTAAAACAGATTCCCGAGGACTCGCACAGAGAGGACACTTTCAGCTGTCGTTACGTCTTATGTAAGATGCCTCCTCGGAGTTTCAAAAACACACCGAGGAGAAGACGCATCAGCTGCTTTTGTTATCAAGCGAGAGCAGCAGACCCATGCTGTCTGCACCAGGGCAGGTATGCCACATGGTTTTTCTTTGAGTGTGTGTGTTTTGATGTGGGTTACTGGGTGCGTTTCAGTGCCAGCAGCCGGTGCCTGCTTTACAGTCGGTTAACATCTCCTGGCTGACCTGCAGCAGCCGAGGAGGAGGGAGCGAGTGTCGGGACAGGCCAGGCTGGCACTGGCTCAGCAGTGGAAAGTCACACCTGGCCTCTGGCTTAGCAGCGAGTAAATGAGTTGTGAAGAATATTAGTACTGTCGATTCTCTGTTGCACTTTATAATTAAACCTGCTCGCTAAATGTCTCTCTTTAACAAAGCCGGAGACCTCTTTACTGCTCCCACTGCTGTCATTTCTATTTAAAATAGTACTAAAGCTCATAATTAGTCTCGGTACTAACATTAAAGGGTTTTCAATCCCATCAGATATCCCACGTGGATGTACTTTTAAAAAATGTATTAAACGTGTTTAAACGATGTGTGTGGGTGTGGATCTAGAGACTTTATGATTTTTCTCGTTTTAAACACATGGCACCAAATTAAACCGTCTGAAACTCCCTCCTCTCTGGAGCCTGTTGTGATTTGGCGGTCGTCAGTGTTGTGGATTTGTTTTTCCAATTAATGCAAACAACTTTTGGAAGCGCTTGAATAGACCGTGACGTTTGTAACGGTGCAGCAGCCATTAATGAAATGACAACTGTTATATTAACAAATTAACTCCAATAATTTGGTCCTTTCTCGATATGAATCTTTGCGACTCTTTCAGCTGGTAACCGCAATCTCACTTAAACACTAAGAGTTGTTCATAAGTCATACGTAATTCCTGGAAATGTGGGTGTGATTATGTGGGGATGATCATAGTTTAGTCAGGACCGCTGTAGTCCTTATTTACACAGGCCCAGAGGTGAGTCAGTGCTAGGGGACGGTCTTCTCCAACTAGATGGCGAGTGGTTGCTGGGTGAAGTCAGTCGCAAAGAGAGTGGTGCATCATAAGCCTCCTAGTCATTGCTTTAGTTGCTACCAGATTGCCGTAATCACCCATAATTTGTGTAGATGCGAAAATTGTCTGAAAACACTGGCTAAGTAACACTGAGCGGTAGTGACACTTGAAACGGAGCCATGCATACCGGAAAAGGAGAGCGTTCACCTCCAAAGTGAAACCTGTGTCTTATTATTGCCAATACTTGTCAAAAGTACAGCTTTTACTCTGAAAGTGAATGGTCTTCGTTTCAAGATCACACTCTTCACATCTTTACTGCCGCTTAGCGAGTAATTGGCAAAGGTTGGGAAGTCCAAGTTGGTGTTACAAACTACAGGTGAACTGCTGGGGACCAAAGCTAACACAAGGAGCTTTTCAGTGCAGCAACCTTCCACGACCACTTGCCAACCAGTCTGGGACACATTTTTTCCCTAGCAACTGATGGTTGCCGACCAATCACTGAACCTCTGTCTCAACACATATTTGATATGAAACCAGCACATGACATGACGGTATTGTTTTAAATATATTTATTAAGAATCTGATAAAATAAAATTATTCAGGTTAAAATTAGTGCTTCAGATATTAAGCAGACAATTTGGGAGCAGTGATGTAACCATGAGGGAAATAATCATCTGTGTTTTCCCCCTAACCTTGTGGTTTGGAGACTGACAACTCAAAAATATTTCGATCTTTTCTTAAAAATATAAAGAGTTTTTGAAACATTTCAGTTACTTTTTTGTCAGCTTGTTGTCGAGATGTCAGAGATCTTTTTTTAAGAGCAAACATTTATATTGTTGTAGTGTAGGGTTAGGATTAATGGTAATAAACCAACTAGATCTGTGCGCTGTAAGAGATTTGCTGTTCTGATGTAGAGAAGGATGAGCCATCAGCTAATGTGGTCTGGCACTGAGATCAGCTGATCCGTGAGACTGTGGCTGAGCCCGACTTCAAGGTCTACCTGCTCTAACACTAGGTTCGATTTTACAAGAGTTAGTTAGTGTTACTTCTGCAGTTAATCCTGGGAGTGTTTTCCTGACTACCAGAGGACGTGATGGTAAATTGTGTGCAATCTTAAATAACTGAAAAGATCTTCAAGGATCATATGACTACAGCTTCCATCACAGTGGATACAGAGGAACAAAAACAAAACATTTCATTTGGTCTACTGCAAAATACACCAGTAATCACAGTGAATTATGGGAATTGCTGGCTCAAATAATCGTTTGTGAGAAAGTACCCAGATAACAACTGGTAAGAGCCCTTGTCCCCAGTAACAGCGTAATTCAAATAATCATAATCTGATTTTTAGAGGTAATTCCAAGCAGTTAAACATCAGAGACTTATGAGGTCATTGCAGATTACATCACTTCAAACATTACAGTGAATTATGTCATTAATCAGGTAATCTGCTCTTTATTACAACCCAAATGAGAAAGTAGCTTTATTTTGATTCATTTTCACTGCACCCGTTTTCAGAAGTTGATCTATGAATAAAAGAAGGTTTAAAGAAGTTCATTCGACCCCACCTCCTCCTCCCCATTCAGCCTCACAGCGTGCTGTGACCTGATCCGACTCAGGTGATGCTAATAGGAAACACACTGCATCCTATGAATGAGCGCAGGTGATCAAAAAGGATTTTCTAATGTTTCCCATGTGCATAACTGGGTTTAGATGCTCATAAAGCTTTCTTTGATTGTTGCATTTCTTTGTAATGAAGATGGTGCTCAGTGCCACAAAACAGTTTTCCCTGCCTGGAATAATTAACTTTGAGCTGGACTCTTCTTTTTTACCTTGCCAGAAGAATCATTTTGTCATATTTGCCAGATTTTCCACTGCTACATGTCCAGACATGAAAATGATTAAAGTCTGCTCATAAATCTGCGAAGCTGTTTTTCACTTCTGTCCGTGAAGCTTTTCGATGTCTTGCAGTCGTCAGACAGTTTTTCATTTCAGCAAAACTTTCATTTTGTACACGCCCGTCGTCCAGCTTTTCCTACCAGATGTCTCTTTGTGTCTTACTTGTGTTTAAATTAAGAAAGGATTTGTTTTTTTAACTGCAGTATCTCTCATCTTAACAGCATGCCCACCTGGAACTTATAAACCAGAAGGAACACCGGGAGGTGTGAGCACCTGCCTGCCCTGCCCTGATGCCCAGCACACCTCCCAGCCTGGCAGCACCTCCCCCGACGACTGTGTCTGCAAGCCGGGCTATAAGCCAATGGGCATGACCTGCCAAGGTAAAAGCATCCGATGCGTTAAATAAGCAAGTGGATACGTGTGAAACAGGATGATGGTCTCTTCTGTGTTGCCTTTCTAAAAGCTTTAATATTTTAGTGTTGCTCATCTGAATATTGAGAGTTACACAGCGTTTTTAGTGTTTTCTAGCTTTAAGAACAGTGTTTTTAATTAAGCTCTTTGCATGAGCAAAAACATTCACATGCAAAAATCCCCACTTGCACTCTTCCTGTTCAGCCCACCTGAACCAGATCTTCTATTACAAGACCATCTATTGTTTTAATATTCTTGCATTACAAGTGTTTTGAATGTTTTGCTTAATCTGCATAGGTGAACCACAGATTATGATAGATTCACTGAGCTTTAATGATACAATATAAAACTGCAGTAAGTTGTGTGTGTGAGTGAAGCTTCAAAATCAAGAAGGCAAAACATTTATCTGTTTGTTTCAAAGCATCACAAGGGGATATTGGAGGGTATGAACCCCACTGTGATCGCACCAGATTTCATCTAAAAGATTTGATCTGATCCCTTGGTGCAGAGGATGAATAGGCTCTCAGGGACAAAGTCTATCCTATCTTATTTGTCTACAAACTAGGTATCATGAAGCCTGTGTTGTGTATGAGTTTTGTATGAGTTGTTGTGTATGTTTTTTTAATAAAAGGTCATCCTGAGCCTTCTGTGTTCTCCTCTCTCTGCATCATGCTTTAATTACTTTTCATGTTCCAGTGGGACTTTTTATTGTTGGTTTACTTCCTGTTTTTATTCCTCTGCCTGTGTCTCATTCCTGCATTTTTTCAGATCATCTGTTTGTCCTCCCGATGTTCTTATCAGTTTTTTCCCATATTAGCCAACCCATTTTCCTATGGAAGCCTTTTTCTGCCTTTTTAAAAATTAAAAATACAATAATTCTGACAGGGGGAAGTTAAAATAATAATAAAAAAAACAAACTTGAAATTTGTGGTCGAAAACAAGCTTCCATAGTTTTCCAACAAGTGTCCTGCTGTTTCCCACTTTGCCTCCTTGTATCTTTTCCTCTCCTCTGTTTAAGTCTCCTATACTTGTCTCCTGCATATAGGACAACAAACAGCCACTTCACAGGTACTGAGCTGCAGTCGTTAGAGGTTAAATACCTGGAGCTTTCCAACAGCTATTAAAACTGAGGAAACCGTTCAGATGAGACATGAAACATCTTTCTAACTGTATTCAGGACAAAAACTCTTTAGGTTGAAAGTCTTTTGAGCGTCCTAGCCTGCTCTCATTCTGTCCCCAACATCTAAGTTAGTGGAGACGAGCAGTGCTCCAGCCGTGTGGTGATTTGTAACACACATTTTAAAACATGTGTATAAACATGACAGACATAACATATTAAACATAACAGAGAAATATGTTTCGTGAAGTAGGAATTTGTGGCCTGTAATCACTTTCAGGAATAGTGGTGATAAGTGATAATCTGGTGAATTAACTGGAACAAAAAAAACAAGATATTCCTCAGAGGTATTGGATGACAGCATCATGTATCCAGTAATTTTGCCAGTCCTCCCATTCCTCGAAGAAGGAGCCAGTGATTTCCAAACAGCAGTTCATCTGAACACATTGAGCTCCATTAATCACCACAGTCATGCACTGCTTTCTAGTTTCTCAGGCAGGAAGAGAAAATAGGGTGTTGAAGGTTGATATGCTGTCATTTCCTACTTACTTGTTTTTTTATTCAGTTTTTATCAACAAAATCAACTTTCTGTCATAGTGTGTCAGTTTGTTTGTTAGCTGTAATGTAAAATTCACCCTCCTCTCCTCTCCTCTCCTCTCCTCTCCTCTCCTCAGTGATACATTGTCCAGCACTGTTGCCCCCAGAATATGGCTTCTTTGTCCAGAATGTATGTAACAACCACTTTGACGCGGCCTGTGGTGTGCGATGTGAGCCCGGTTTTGACCTCCAGGGAGACGGCATCAGACTCTGCCAGGCTGACGGCACCTGGTCAGGGACACCGGCCAGCTGCAGAGGTGAGGAGAAAGCCTGATGCATGTAATATTACAATGATGATCATCACAGGATCATCAAACAATGAAACTTTTGTTGATGAAAAATCCCTCAAGACTTTCAGCTGAGAAATATACACAGCTGTGAAAATCAGCATATTTAAGAACATATTTAACTTTCTTTTAAAACAGCTATTGGCTGATTGATTGATTAAATGTTTTTTCTTTTTTTCTGTCATATGTGCCCAAGTACATGTCTGTGAACCAAAAGTTCAAGCTTCAGATATTCAGTTTCACAGTTTTTTTTCTCATTTTGGCCATCCAGCCATCATTCATTTTCTTCCTCTTATCCAGTTCAGGGTTGAGGTGGGGATGGAGCCTATCCTAGCTGCCATAGGGCGAGAGGCAGGGTACACCCTGGACTACTCGTCTATGGGCAATTTAGAATCACCAGAACTGATCTACATACACAGAAATAATCAAACAGATCACATCAACTCTAAAACTAAAGCTTACAGATCGAAATCAGAAATTCCTCCATAAATAGAGTCGTAGTTACTGCAGACTGGGAGGCAATTTAACCTGCAAATTGATGCAGGCGGTCAGCAACTTTCCTTTTCTTAGGAATATGACCAGAATACAACCAGCTGACTTGAGTACTCCAATACCAAGAGATGCATCACAGGCGAGTTGTGCGCATTGGTGCAGACTGACGACAATCCCCTTGAGTCAGAGTGAAGTTGTTTGAAGGCAGGTTGCCTCCCATCAGATAACCTGAGCAATCACCTTGCCATCAAAAGTAGCCGCCCTGAGTTTGAGGGTTTCCACAAACTGCTTCTGGGTAACCAGTTGGTTGCTGCAACTATATGCAAAGATTCTCAGAGAGCAAAAAATGTAACAACATCACTGGTGAGCCACCGATTTACTCTTAGTCACGCAGAGGTGGCCGTCATATTTTTGCTCTAGTGTGACTGCGCCATAAGAACTGTGATTCATGCAGACCTTTTTTTATTAGAGTCCAAGAATAAAAATATGCAGCTGGAAGCAGGCGTAATAGGTTCCCGTTATATTATTAAGCTTTAAGTGAGAGGCCTTTAATAAATTACTGACATATAACACCATGCCATTACAAACACATGCCCGTTTAAAGCAGGCACGATGATATATGTATGGTACTTTTTTGCAGCATTCATTTGTGTGTGCGTTCGTGGATTTATTTTAAATATCACCCAGCCAGTATTTAGTCTAGCTTTTTCTCTGCACCCTAATGTCCCATCATATCTCAAAAACTGAAAAGAAAAGTAAACAGTGAGGCAGTAGTCGAATGTCGAAGTCAGATGGGCTATTAAAAAGATTTTTGTAGTGATCTTCTCATCATTTAAGGCTTTTTGATTAGTCTGCGTCTTGATTGATTGTAGTGTTAATGCATGGTGGTATAATGCTGCTCTGTTCTGATATAGTCGCAGCTAAATGTGTCTGACGGGCTTTACATATTTCATCATACAGTACTCAGGGTGCATAGTTATTACACTGAAACACTGAAGCTTTTGTGATTGATCACAGCAGGTTCTTCCACACCATATCTCATATAATTCCTCATTAAACCCTAATCAAAGCATCGCCTCGCCTCTGACGCCCGCCAGCATTTATAAACATTTCTGTAGCCCTAAATCACTTCATCCAGATGTAAGACGTGTCTTGATCTCTTGTACTGATTTGCTTTGAGTTTCCTAAAAGTCACAGTCGGTGTGTGTTAGCACGTAAAGCTCTCTCGGCATAGATTGAGATCATATGTGTTTAGACTGAAAGAGGAATCAACGTTTACTGGGAAACTACTGCTTTTCTGCCAGGCCAGATGTTGAGAGAAAGAAAGGTAGGGGAGGATTCAATTAAAGAGAGGTTGCTCATGGATGAAGAAAGAAGATGAAGATTGCACGGAAGGAAGCAGAACGGAAAGAAAGCTGAGAAGAGAGAGCTAAGGTCAAAGGATTAATGAGGAAAGTGCCAGTTTTAACAGAAAGGCAGCAGCAGCAGCAGTAGCGTGACTCATACAAATACCAAGACACTGAATACTAAAGGGTGTGTGTTGAAGATTTATAGTATGTGGCTTTGGGTATATGTTTCCTATGTGTGTGTGCATATGTCTGCTTGTATGTGTTACTCTGAGTCTAGTCTTTACCACATACTGTTGGACCTCCCAGCTAGTTAAGCCCTGGGGGAGACGGGGGGTTTACTCTGAACTGCCTGTCTGTCTATGGATGGTGATGAGAAATAACACACTACACACCCTTTTCTAGACCTCAGCATAACTCAGAACAGACACACACACACCAGGATTTTCTTTGTTTATTTCATTCGGGACTTTCACACTTTGGGTTAAATCATAGGTCACAGTTTATAGCAAATACATACTGCTGTACATCCCTGCAGTTTACTCCTCCTCTGCAGGGTGTGGGTGTTTAACAGTTACAGCAAACAAAATAACCAAATATTTTGTGTTTAAGTTATCTTGAAATGTACAGTGTTTGTCACTGTTTGTCATTATTCGAGGCCACACTTCCTATTTTTCTGAACCTTTCGTTCCCTCTGTGTCTCAACAGGAAATTAAATCCTATGAAATAGATAGAAGTGGCAAAATAAACCCAAGCAACAGAAGATACAGATCCAGCTGAATATGATAATAAATAAAGCAGATTTTGTTTTTCTGTTTTGTTGGTTTGGGTTCTTCTGTTTATTTTCTCCTATCTTTGCAGTACGCTCCTGCCCGCACCTGTCCCTGCCCAAGCACGGCTTCCTGAGTTGCAGCAACAGCTTTGGCTCCTACAGGGTGGTGTGTCAGGTGGGCTGTGATCGGGGCTACAGATTAGAGGGAGACTCCGAACTCACCTGCCAGGCAAACTACCAATGGAGTGGGCCCCAACCTCGGTGTGTGGGTAAGCTTTCACTCCACTGTCAGCCACTATCTCACACCGTGTCCTAGTAAGATGGAGAAACTCCGCTTCATGCGGTCATGGGTTTAATTTGCTCGTTTTGCTATATCAGTGACTTTTCTAAACCTCATATCTGAAAGCAACATATGATTACAAAACATGACTCCAACATTCACTGCAAGAATAAAAAAATAAAAATGCCCCACAGCTGGTTGTGATGATGCATCGAGAGCTTTTGAACCTTTGGCTTTACTGATTCATCTGCCAGCATCTTGTTTTTTCGGTGCTGTAGTGCTACGTTTTCAGCTAAAACTTGCAGTATACTGTTAATGTTATCAAGTGTGGTCGAGAGGTCTGGTTCAGTGAAATCAAGTGAGTTTTAACCCATTTAAAAAGACATAAAGTGCCTTGCAAATAATTAGGTTAACTGTTAACAGGTTAGTAATGTGACTGGATATTACAAAGAACATCTTAGAGAAGGAAATATTCAAAAGAACTGTGTTTACAAATGGTGGAATAATTTCAGAATAATATTCATTAGCGTAAATCTTTGAAGACTTTTGATCACTGGCAGTACAAACAATACAAATACACTAATGATCAAAAGTTGTCACATCTTAAAATGAAAAGAAAACTCTTTGCATTCAGTTTTTATTTACATTTTACACAGCGTCCCAACTTTATCAGAGCTGAGCTTGTAAATAAATAGTGTCAAAACCCAATAACAACTAAAGCATTGATTTGGGCACCGAGAGAAGTCACAGAGGCAAAAAGTGAAGCCAAAAGATCATGAAGCTGAACCACAGAGAGCTTTGAACACAAATACAATTTATTTAAATCAGCTCTACGTGTTACAGGTAGCTAAAAATGTGTGATTTATGTTCTTTGAGTTATTATTTGGATTTTTTTAGCTTTAATTGAACAGTAGCGTGAGAGTGCTGGAAATGATGTGCAGGGATTGGTCTGGGATGGACTCAAACCCGAGTTCCTACATTAGCCTTCAGCATGTAGGAGCAGCCTTGTGTTGGCTTTTCTATCCACCACTTAGAAGTCAAATAGCCTGAAAGCACTCAGATTAGCTGAGGTGACAGCTAGTTGTAAACTTTAGGTCTAATTACATTTTAAGCAGGTGAGTTATAGAAATTAAACTCCTCCCCAGCTGCCACGAAGAGTCAATTTGTATTATTATCAGGGTGTAAACCTGGGTATTTGTGATGGACACACGAGGAACTGTTTTTTTGGCACTTTTTTTGTTGGCTTAAATTTTCAGCCATGGATGTTGCTGCTTAGACATAACCTGCTGCCTGTTCAGTTATTTTTGTGTGCTCAAGTGTGGTCTTGTTTTTGGCACCAAACTGTTTTATTCCAAGACTTTAACAAAGTGGCACATTCTGTATTTTCCCCATTTTGGGCTAAAAATAATTAATTCCCAGTTTAATAACCCTCGTCACGTCATATCCAAGAGAATTCATCTATTACAGCGACATCTTTCCATGTCTTCAGTCAAAGTCTTAGTATTCCCTCATCTGTGGAGTTAAATCCGATTTATTCATGCAGTTATTGAATTAGCATTGTTTTCCATAATAAATCTTCCCAGCCTTGCTTTCACTCAGATACACAGCAGTCCTCTCTGACAGTAAATATGTTTTGCAGCATGACTATCATTCAACTGAGCGCTTACATGATTTGTTTTGCTTCTGCTTACTGAAACGTGTCTGGCTGAAAAAACACAAAGACAATCTATCAAACAAATGTCCCCGATCTGGGTTTCTATGAGAAAGCGGTGTAGTTTACAAGCGTATGTAAACACGCATATACAGCGGTTAAACATATGGGGCGTGTTTGTGCAGAGACCCGCCATGGCACAAGACACATCTGCTTTCTCACAGCAAAGCTACAGTTACCACATATACACAACACAAAATTACCCACACACTCCAAAACTGATAGTTAAGTCAAAATAGTCGCACACACTCGTGCCCACCACAGAGAGCACCCAGGTCATGCACACGAACACACAAAAAAGGGACAGTGTGAGAGCGTTTGGCCACAAATCTCCGGCCGGTGCTGACTCACTTCCAACCAACCAGCTAGATGCACTATTTAAAAACGCCTGAGCCATCCGCTACCGAAAAACTCTCCGTTCCTTTATCAGTAACTCCAATCTCTGCACTGAGTGAGCCGCTGCTTGTTTGTTTGGCCATCTCTGCATTTTCCTGCAGACTTTAGCACAACTAAGAGGACTCTGCAGGCTGCCATTGGTTTGTTTTAGTGTTTGCTTGCTCTGTGGTGAAAGAGGATCAGCTCGGCTCCCCTGAGAGGATGCTGAGATAGATTTATTTATTTTTTTTCATCCGATTGTAATCCCCAATGTCGAATATCTCTCGGAGTGAGCTTTCCCTGCAAAGCAGCTACAGCTAGAGCCAATGAAACTGAGATTTGGCGAGGGAGAGAATGAAAACGATCTATCCATCATTAAGAAAAAAGCCACACTGGCCTCCAGAAATGCTTGAAAGGCCTCTTGTGTACGAGCCCAGCGGTCAGCGCTTTCCTAAGTTGATTTCCGACCAAATGTTTGTCATTTCCGTGCCAGTTTTTGATACACAGCGGCCGAGAATAGCTTTATTGTTGCCGTTTATGGTGGAGCCAGCTCAGAGGAAGATTTTATCACATTCAGTTAACACACAGGAAACACGGTCGAGATCTTCCAACTCTATTTTTTTTTCCACTCTTTTGTTCAGTGTTTTCCCAGTTTTATCTTTATAAGGAAATCTTTTCAGCTACTTTTAATAACAAACAAGAAACAGATTGATAATCTGTCTCTTGATCTTACCCACCCAGAGGTGCGTTGCCCTCCCATCGTGACTCTGAAGAACATCTTTCTGTCCCCTCCTGCCTGTGGGAGAAGAGCAGTGTCCCCAGGCTTTGTTTGCCTCCTCAACTGTCGTCCAGGTTACAGTCTCCAGGGGAACAGGAAGGCGGTGTGCCTGAGCTCTGGGAACTGGACAGCCAATGTCTATAAAGCTGTCTGCACAGGTAACTCTGTGTGTGTGTGTGTGTGTGTGTGTGTGTGTGTGTGTGTGTGTTTTCCTAAAGAGGGAATCTATCTTTCCTTTCTGCAGGACTAAGGTCAGAGCAGCGGTCAAAGCTGCAGTGGCTGTAAATTGTCTCTACAGTTGTAACAAGGAAGTAAAAAATACAGAGGCCAAGACCCCTCTGCTTGAAGCTCTGGAAGGCTGAATGATGGAGTTTACAGTTAGGTTTGATCATTTTGTTTCTCCACATGACTTTGGAGTAGAAGAAGGGCCTGTATGCTCAGGTCCAGAAGTATGTTTTGAGTTTTGCCACCACAGTGGAGTCAAGATATCAAACAATCAAGATGTGATTGAAGTGCAGACTTTAGGGCTTAAAAAAAAGTGTTTGTTTTGGATTTGTTCTTTTTAAGGATTTTTTATACACAGTCCCCCATTTTCACAGGCTAAAAAGTAATTGGACAATTGGCCGGGTTAGGTCTGCTCCCTCATTAATCCATGACAATCTAAGCACATAATAAACTTAGATTCCTACTTCACTAGAACTCTCAATGAGGTGTGAAAAAATGGAGGCGACATCCAGATATTCATAGACCTGACTATGTAAAGGAGTCGTTTTGAAAATACAGACATTTCCTGTCTTTCTAAGATGCAGAAGGATCATGTCGGTACACCAAAGTGTGGTCAAAAAGTTCTGCATCTCTGCCAATTAAAATGTAAAAAACCATATCTGATTTAAATTAAGCCTATCTATGCTTCAGAGTTATCACTTTTGTACCACTTTAACTGTTTTTGATTCCTGGTTGGATCACTTGTGCATTCCTGATTCTTGCAGGATCTCCTGCTGTCAAATGATATGATGAGAAGGGCAGGTGAGAACTGAAGAGTGTATTTCTGTGGTTGAAGAATTCCTGCATTATAGATAGACAGCTACAGTTGTTTTTCCCCTGAAGAAATTGTATTGTAGGTCTAGACCCAGCTATCATAACCAGTGAAACTTCAGGCAGTTTGACAGAGAAGTTACTTGTTGCTAACTTTGCAAAGGTAAAATCCCAGATGCCAAAGTGCAGTTTGTCAGAACAGAAATCCCTTGAAGCTAAGCTGGAAGCTGTCCAGAGGCACACAAAGAGAAGACCTTGAAGGTGAGATTGCCCAAATTTAAATAAGCTAAGGCTCCCAGTTATGTCAGGATGGGAATCTGGCATAAACATTTGCCAAATCAAATATGCAAAGCCATCTGCTGTGATGACCCTTTGTGAATATGGGAGCTGAAATAAGCTTCATTGCTAGGGTAGCAGAACTTTTTGGATCCATTTTGTCATTTTGTGGGAGGTTAAAATTAGCAGGTGATTATTTAGCCATAAAGTTGGGAATAAGAGAAAAGCATTTTGCATTTCTCCATCCAATACTGAGTAATCCTGTGAAAAACAAGCATTATTAGAAACTTAACTTGAAATCACTGCCGCATCTGACTGCCAACCTTTTTTTAGTAGTTTTGCGTGTCGTATGTGATAAATGCGGTCAAAAGTTGATTTCATATGGCATGAATGGGTGGGAGCTTTTAAAGCAGAGAAAGAAACAGAGGTGCTGTTAAGAGTGAAACATGAAGATAGAGAATAAATGGAGAAAGAGGATGATATGAAAAGAAAAACAAGAGGAAACTTGGAGTGAGAATTTTTCCATTCTGTTATTTTTTCTCTGCTCTTCCAAAGGCGAGTATGATGCTAATCTCCCCCCCTTAAAGCAGACCTCGGGTCACTAACTCAAACCATACCGTGTCCGAGCTTTCGAGTCTATCCTCTCAGCTCAGACTGGGCTCTGGAGATCATTATAACAGACTGCAGTACTCCAGATGCCTTGCAGGTGAAACAGGTGGTGCAGAACTGCTCTCTGCCCCCCACCCCACTCCAAATGTCCTCAGTACCCTCATTTCCTCATGGAGAAAGTTTGCTAATGAAGGAACTTGTGTCATTAAGGAGAGGAAGAGGTGCCATAAAGATGAAAACGAGGGGAGAGGTAAGGCAGACGGGGAGGTGAGAGGGGAAGATGAGTCATCTGTAGGTGTTTTAAAATGACATGGCAGAGAGAAGATGAGTTTTTCTGATACTGTCAGACACAAATGGGCTGGAGGGAGGAGAAAAAAGATATTTAAAAAAAAAAAGAAAATGTAAATTAGCTGGAAAAAATCAAGAAGGAGAGCTGCAATATGGGCGGCACATAACGAACGCAAGAAAAAGAGAAAAGTTGTTACAAAGATGAGAGTGTTCGACTAAAGCTTCTGGCCTTCCCCTCCCCTCACTTCATGTTGATGACACCCAGAGTGAAATATGTTTCCCTTGTTATAAAGATGAAGGGATCCGATCTGAGCTCAAGTGTGTTAGTGTTTAACGGAGACGGATGCCTAAGTGGATGGGTCATCGGGTCCAGATGGGAGCAGCTCTGTTGCATAACGCAACAGGCATGACCACCGCCGATCGATGGGAGAAATCAGCTCTTGGAAGCTGAGCTCGTTTGCTGCAGGCTTGAACTGTGTTCAGCTGAACTGTGCTGGCTTCTCATTATTACACCATGCTGTATGGAGAATGAGACAAAGGAAGAAAATGTTTCATGCAAGGGTCACGGTGGCTCCGACAGCCAAGCAGGTGGACTGCTGAAGGTTTTTTTCCAAATAAAGCTAAACTTCGTCCTGACAGTGCCTAGCTGTTTCCTGCTGGAACAATGAGAGGTTTTGTGCATTATCTAAGGGAAAAGACTCTTATAATCGAAGTAAAAGCGTTGGACTTTGTGCAGATAGCTTTTTAAAGCTAGGTTTTTCAAATGTTTGACAGACATTTGATGTGAGGTTTGTTTTATTTTTGATAAATTATTGAACCTTAGCAAACACCAGCTCTAAGTGGCACAGGCATTTGAGTCGTAGCTGTGTGGCACTGTCTTCACAAGTAGTCGTCCAGGCTGCTGGAGCTGCTTTTTACCAGTGGATTTAAAAACCAACATAACTCTAGCTAATTTGCTCAGAGAGGGCTACAATTATCTTGGAATTATCTTTTTTTTTCCTTCAAACAATCAAAGTACAAACAGATTGAGTAGAGAAAACAAAAAGAATTGGCCAGCAGCCGGAAACTTTCTTTATTGATTTAGTTAACTTTTATAACCAAAAGCTGGTTTTGTTCAAAGCCTTTCTGACTTTTATCTACCTCCGCACTATGAGGTGTTTGGAGAGTGCTACAATACTCACATAAACAACAAATCATACGAGCTTAGAGTGCAAAACAAAAACATACTTTTTTTCCTTGGCTCTCTTCATAGAGTTGTAAAAACATATAAGCAATTCAGTCTGTCACAATATCAGATTACTGCTACATGATTCATGATTTCATGATCAGAATCAGCTTCATTGGCCACGTATGTGTAGCATACATACAAAGAATTGGGCTTTCTTTGTTCTTAATTTACATAACCGAATAGACAATATGTGTGGCATATTTATATATAGGTGCAGAGTGCAAATATGTTGGAATAAATACCAACAGGTGAAGTGAATAACACTGATTAGTAAAATATATTAGGGGGCAAGTGTACATTTTGTTGTTGAAGTTGATGTGTTAGAAGCAGGAAAAAAGGGCAACCGTAAGGGTTTGATTGAGTTTTGCAAAAACCAAATTGTGATGGCCAGATAACTGGTTCAGAGCATCTTCAAAACTGCATCTCTCTGGGGTGTTCCTGGTCGGCACTGATCAGCAACAGAAGTGTTCCAAGCAAGGAACAGTGGTAAACCTGTGCCAGGATCATGTGCAGCCAAGGCTCATTGATTCACATTGAGTAAAGGCTGGCCCGTGTGGTCTGATCCAGCAGACGAGCTACTGTAGCTCACATAGCTGGAATTGTTCAATATGGTTCAAATTGACAGGTGTCAGAATACACAGAGCATCAGAACGGGACCATAGAAGAATGGGAGAAAATCTAGTCTAATGATGAAGCATTGTTGCAGACCGTGCACACCCTTTCATAGAAACAGTACTCCTTGATGGCAGCAGGATAATCTGTCCTGCCACAAAGCAAAAATGGTTCAGAAACGTTTTGAGGAGCACAACAAGTTTGAGGTGTTGGCTTGGCCTCCAAATTCCTTAGATCTCAGCCCAACCAAGCATCTGTGGGATGTGCTGGACAAACACGTTCGATCCACCTCACAACTTACAGGACTTAAAGGATATGTTGGTAACATCTTGGTGCCAGATACTACAGCACACCTCCATCAGTCTAGTGGAGTCCATGCCTCAGCAGGTCAGGGCTGTTGTGGTAGCAAATGGAGGACCTGGTGGTCATACTATTGTACCCAATCACAAACATCTGGTAAGAATTTCATGTCAACAGCACCTTTAGCCAATTTACTTAAAAATTGGTTATTACTCTTTGTACGTATTTGGGGTCAGTAGCAGGTATGTTGGTGGATGTTGAAGTGTAAGTAACAGGATAACAGTGTTGCAGGTGCAGGTAGTTGTCAGTAGGCTGGAGTCTTAATCAGGCAGTTCAAGGCAGTGAATCGTTCATATTTAGATACCACTGTTATTATCAATCAATACCGCTAGACTGCAATACCTCTAACAAAGAACTAACAGCTATTTCAGTTGAGCTTGATGCATGTTGATGTGCTGGGAATGACGAAGGGAGTGTTGAGCTGGAGTAAAAGCAAGAAAGAGTGCTTTTTATTCCCTGTCTTCACTTGGACTGCACAGACTCAATCTAAGAGCGAGGTCTAGTGTTGCTGGAGCACGAGCAGTGGTGCTGTCTCACTCTCTCTTTGTTTGCTTATCAACAACGACAAACTGGCTTGTTATGTTTTAAGCTGTTGAGGGCAATATGACATCACACGCCTGCTCTATCAGCGATAATGAGGAGCAGGTTGAGGTCAATGTCTGCGGGTTATGATGAAGGAACATCTGCAATAGTTGAATCCAATTTCATTCTCTTCTTCTTCTCCACCTTTTTTGTCCCTCTGTCTTGTTAGATACTGAGCCACCGTGGCTACAGTGCCCCGACAACATTGTTGCAGGGACAGTTGAGCGCCGCGGCACGGCCATCGTCAGCTGGAACGTCCCAAATGCCACGGACAACTCTAAAGAAGAGGTTAGATATTTAAGAAAAAACTGTCAATTTGATGCCACTTAATTCCAGAATAGCTTGATGATTATGGGGTAATGGTTTCCTGCCCTTGGTATCAAAAGTTTGTTGTATCCACAATAAACCTGTAACCTGTAATGATAAGAGGGCACAAGCATGAGCTAAAATACAGTATTTACTGCATACATGGCATGTGACATTCTGTGGTTTACTTTATGTGGTAGGATAAATTACATAGCTGTTTTGTAAAATTCTCAATTAATTTGCACAAAAGTAAATCTCTTCTAATTTATTCAGCTTCCTGCTTTGAAAGCAGTTTGACTCTCTTCTTCTTCACATTTTGTTGTCTCTCACTCCTCCAGGTGGTGGTCCAGGCGAAGCCAGTCTATAGTCTTCCACAGCTTTTCCCCATTGGAAAGGAAACCATCACATACTTTGCTACGGACCTCTCTGGAAATCAGGCCAACTGCTCCTTTACAGTCACCGTCATCGGTGAGCTCATCTTTCTGGGGACCACATAAAACCAAACAATGGATGCTGCATGTGGCCTCTGGCAGATTACAGAGAGCGAGGGCGGGTGGGGGGGGGCAGAGACTTTGGTCACACAGCGTTTATGTTGTGTTTGGACAACTGTTCCTGTCCTATACAGAATCAAATAAATGATAAAAAGTGCCTTTTTTAGTAAGCAGAGTTTGCATGCTCCGTGCTTGTGTGGGTTGTCTCCGGGTACTCCGGCTTCCTCCTGCAGTCCAAACACATGCGTGTTAGTTTAACTGGTGATTGTAAACTGGTCATGCTGTAGGTGTGAATGGTTGTCTATAAAAAGTGAATATGATTGGCAACTTCAAGCAATTATGGACGAAATAACTACCTGCAACATGAAGTGGGCGGGCTGACATATGACCTGATAGTAAACGCATTAGAGGGTCCCTAAGTTGTGACTCCATAAAGTTGGAAAAGGCTCAACTTCCCAGGTGACTCTGAGTGAGATAAGTGGAAGAAGAAGGATGGATAATTAGTGGATAAATATGCTGATACAGTTGGACGTAGTTTGCAAAAAGGGTAAAGACAGTGAGTGTCTTTTAAGGTCCAAAGTCGTCACCTCTCAGTTGGGACACTTTACTGCCAGTTTGTTACTGGATTACTGCAGTTTGTTTCAGTGAAACACTTTCAGAGATTTTAATTGACTAACTTAGCAGTAAGTTCTGCTCCAGCAGGTGCCAAACACTGTTTGCTGTTGAGAGTGAATAACAGGGGTGTCCCATGTCAGCCACCCAGTAATCACTGCAGTCGGGGGGAAAAACCCCAAGCGTGGTAGCTGTGAACATTTCCATATGTTATTATGTTGGTGGAAAGTTGTGGGTTTTTTATTAGAGACATGTGTTCAACTCGTGCCCTCTGACACTCTCTGCTGCTGCTGCATCGAGAAAGTCAGATGACAGAGTCGCACTCAGCTCCCCAACATTTTTTTTTCCTCGTGACTTTATCATCTGTTCAGCTCTTTGTTTGCTATAAATGCCTTTGTACCTAAATATTATTGAGTTTGCGGCCTGATTTAGTCTATTTATAGTGACTGGTGTTCAGAAATGTGACTTTAACAAGTTTTCTCTGTCTGTGCACTTACTTTCTGTCTGCCTCCAGATACGGAGCCCCCGGTCATCGACAGGTGCAGGTCACCGCCCGCGATCCAGGCCACGAACACAGAGACGGCGGTGGACTGGGAAGTCCCGCAGTTTTCCGACAACTCAGGTATGTCTGGTCGCTCCTTCTTTAGACCGTTTATTCTTTTGCAGCTCTGTTCCACTCTGCTCCACCCACTGTCTCAGTCGATGATGGCTAAACAGGATCTTTTCCTCTGGGAGATTGGAAAAAGAAGGTTCTGCGAATAACGGTGAAGGACACTGGACATAGAGGACGAACTGTAACTGGGTGCATGGACGCCTCATTAGCGCATCTGTGTTTAGAGAGAGAACGGGCCTCGCGGACAGATGAAGCTGTTACAGCGTCTGCAAATATCATTAATGCGAAAACAGATGGAGGCAGTGGAGAGAAGCAGGTGTTATTGCTATGAAAAAAGTTCTTCTGTGGGAATGCGTGCTCATTCCACCCATTTTTCACACAGTCTGGATAATTGTGCGAGCAAATGCAGTACTCGAGTCAAATGCTTTGGACTGTCAGTTCATTATGTTTGTGGGGGTTTTTTGTTTTTTTTAATCAGAGTGATTGTAGTTGTTATGTTAAGACATTAATCACTGTCTAGGTGAAGCTGACGCTTTAGCAGTACACCCACTAGAAAAATATCTGTTTAATTTAGAGTATTAGGACTTCACCTAAGTGACAGTTCTTAGAAGTGTTGTTGTACGGTGATTGTGGTTCTGTGGTGACTCGAGACTAATCACTCACATTTCATGGAGCTGCTCTTAACCGATTCCTCTCTAAGACAGTGTAAATGTAAACCTAGAAAACATTATGGAATACGATTGCAAGAAAAATGTTCTGTATTTTTGCATAAATATGACCTTGAACATTACACAAGTGCAAAAAGTAGAGACAGAGAGCCCAATTACGTAAAATGTAAATATTATACTGGGATGTGTGGGGTTTTCCTTGGCTCAGAATGACTCTTTAGGGGAAAGTATGCACATAAGCATAATTGGTTTGCATATAGCTAGGCAAAGATTCTTAATTACATTAGTTAACAGAAGAGTTTTGTTATTTTTGGCTATTTTATAAAGAAAAACATTCAAAACATTCAAACCCCCCAAACATTTTTGGGGGGTTTTCTCAAAACTGAAAAGTGTCAGGCCTAAAATAAATTATCCACAGCAGGTGAACTATAGGAAATAGGAAGAATTTCAGTAAAAACCTGATCCAGGACCTGACAGGCACATCTGGACCTTCAGTTGATCCATCTACTGTTCACTGAAGCCTCATCAGAAATGGTCTCAGTCGAATTGTGGGTGTCATGAAGCCGTTTTTAAGGAAGGGCAACCTTGAGAAAAGGCTATGAGGTTTCAGGAGTCAGTTTTCTATCCCCTTTTGTGGAAAACCAAAAACCAGGAGCCACAGAAATAAACAGACATCTTAACCTAAGAGAGAGAGGGAAGGCAGAATAGTTCGTACAGTAGCAGTGACGGTGCTTAGTGGGCTTACTGGGAAGATGAAGTGAGTAGAAAGTACACGCAGGTACTTCTTTTTACTGGTGAGAATTTCCTGACTTAGACTTAGACTTAATTTGCAAATACATCTTCAGGCTTCACTTTGGATTAACTTTTTTAATTTAGAATAATATAGTGAAGGATGAGATAAATTAAACATGTACTGCCATGATTACAGAGGACAGAATTATTTGAATGCAGGGTTTCATCTTCAACATGTTATGTATTTTGTGAATTTGTGATTTAATAACTTGCCGAAATGAAAAAGGCACGTTGAGTCTGCTCTTTATCAAACTTTTTTTTGCAGCCGTGTTTCTAAAAAGCTAAAACGGGGCCACAGAGCAATAAATTCAACATTGAAACGTTCTTCAAGGGTGTTTTGACAGGCAATAAAGCTGTAACTGGCGACTCCAGGACTCAATACACAACCAAATCTGAATGCTATAAAAGTTTGTATGAAGGTCGCTTTGCCAGATAGACTAAATACCGTAGAGCCGGGTGAATTTGTCCTGGCGCTCCGACTGTACCCAAACAGCTGGGGTGGTGACAGACAACAAACCAGACTTCTTCGGGCTCCAGCCCGCAGCCGGGCTCATGTAATGCACCGACTCTGTACATAAATAACGGTAACAGAGATTACGTGTGTGTGTGAGTGTGTGTGTTCACAAATTCAGACACAAACACAGGCGCCAAAATTAACATCTCGCTCACCAAAGCCCCAAAGTGATCATTCTCCACCTGCCTGCAGAGGTGCACCCCCATCAAACACACACACACACACACACACTGTAATAACAGGCTACTGCGGCGGCTTCAGGTCCACACGACGTCAGCCTGGGGCTGCTTCGACGTCAGTGTTTTGTTTTTCCAGGCCCACACCCTGATGCCAGCTCTATATATAGCCATGACTCTGGAGACACGCACATACAAACACACACACACACACTTAGGCTAAATATAAGGGGAGACTCCAGACATGTGTCAGCCCTGTTGGAACGGCGGTGCTACTGTTAATAAAGGAGATGGATCAGAGTTAAACGAAAGGTTGATCCCTCACTTTTCCCTCCTCCTTAATCCCGTCTGTGTCTCTCACACTTGGTGCAGATGTTTCATTGTTCTTTGTCACCAACCTGTGTGTCAGCCTAAACACCAACACACTCATACACTCCGCTCATCACAGCAGCCTCTCCCAGTGCTCTATCCATCACTTTCATTTTTTTTTTTTTTTTTGAGCCAGCTAGACTTAAGTTTCCTTTTCAATTCCCAGACCTGGATTCTTTTTTTTTTCTGCTGCCACGCGATGCCCAGACACATTATTCCTATGTTTAACATAACAGCTATGGTTCATAGGAGTGACTCATTTGGTCCTGGAATATAAACTAAGGCTTAGAGTGCCCTCTGCAGGAAAACCAGAGTAACTTCAGATTAGAGATGAAGACTTTTAAACTTGGAAAAATAAGTTCCCAACAGCAGGTGTAAAGGGGAAAAATAGAAAACACTGTCAGACCAAAAATATTAAATCATGGATACATTTGTATGTGCTATGTTCTGATTTTAATCAGTTTAAAAGCCCCAAAAGATGCTCCATGTAAAACCCTCACATCAAACTGTTATTTTACATTGACTTCTTCCTAATGTGCAGTAATGTGCACAAGTCTGTAACGTTAAATGTTTCTTTGACCATTCTTGATCTTTGAACATTGGCTGCTTTCCACTAATTTTCAGCCCGGACCTTGTAGCAAAAAATTTCAGATTTTTGATATTGAAGCCACTTGACCCTGACCTGAGAGTTATTCAAGCATAAAAATGCAGATACAGAAATGTTATTTTTGTGTTGGTTTATAGTTTACTGATGAATAGTTGGGTAGCTGGCACATTTTCTGAAAACAGCAGTTTCTGTCTCACACTCACAGGATGCACAAAATGTCATTTTTGCTACTTGACCACACATTAGTAGCTTTAACCCACCTAATCCTACTTCTTTGTACAGTGCATATGATTATGCTTTTTCACAACAAGATCACCAGGATGGGTCAGCAGAAATGAAATAATCGTCTCTCTGTCTGTCTTTCAGGCGGTCGCCTCACAGTAACCAGTCCCCACAGTCCAGGCTCTCTGTTTCCAGTAGGAGAGACTGTGGTGCAGTACACCGCTACTGATGCAGCAGGAAACAGCCGCACATGCAACCTCACAGTAACTGTCCAAGGTATAAGAGCACCCCTGCATCTCAGTGACGTACCTGCACCCCAAGGAACCCTTTCTCTTGTGTGATGAGAATAAAATACACAGTAAATAAAACAAAACACCAGTGTCAGTGTCCTTTTGCAGTGCCTGAATTTTTCAGTTTCATTGTGCAGTCATGCATGCTAGTAATCAGACACTGAGCTCCAACTTGAGAAAACCATGAAAGTGCTTTATGTGTATTTGCCCAGGGACAACGTGTGACCAGCCGTACGTCCCAGTGAATGGAGAGTTCGTCTGTTCTGAAGAGGAGGAAGGAGTCAACTGTACTCTCCACTGTAAAGACGGCTATAGCCTCACTCAGGATGCTGTCCACAGCTACTTCTGTGCCTACAACGGCATCTGGGAGCCAGCCTACTCTCCAGACAGACCAGACTGTTCATGTGAGTATGGCAAAATATATATATATATGTTTATACATACATGCTGTATGCCTCACTGTTTATGTTCAGTTTCAGAAGAATAATTTTTCTTCTTTAGTAGGTAGAGAACATCAGTGTGCCACCGCCAAAACAAAACATTCTATAAATAAAACACAACTAACTTGACCATGAAAATCAGCAAGAAAATACAGGCCTCTTACCCACATACATATATGTCATACATAGATACATACAGGGTGCTCTGTTTAAGCTGTTTTAACCTGGCTACAGCAGCTGCAAGCCTCTTTGCAACCCCCCTCCACCTCTGACTCTCCTTTTTATTGTGTATTTGACTTAATCAGTGTCACATCTGATACCACTGGTGCACGCTCTGTTCTCTACAGGTTTTCTCCAGTGCAAATAACCTTTTTTTTACAATAGTAGTGCTGACTGAAGTGTCCTTTATGTCCTCTCCAGTGAACCGTATAGCCAACAACGGGTTTAAGCCCTTCGAGATGCTCTTTAAAGCATCTCGCTGTGACGACGTGGACCTCGTCAAGTCATTTACTGGAGAGTTCAACAGCAAACTGGGAGGCATGGTGAGGACTTCTATCTCTGCAAACACATGGATAAACTGTGAATCAACTCTTGAATACATGTTGCATTTTGTGGTTTGTCTTACAGCTGCCTAAAATTTGTGGCAATGACGATGTCACCTGCAAGCTGGAGGTGATGTCACAGGGTCACTGTCTGGAGTACAATTACGACTATGAGAATGGATTTTCTATTGGTAGGATTACCTGGCAAAAATCCCAGAATATAACACTTATGTCTTAAATTAAACATTTTCACGATCATCTTCTCTCTTCTTGTATTACACCCTTTAGTACCAGGAGGTTGGGGGGACAACTGGGGCACTCAGGGCTCCCAGGACTATGCCTACTTTGAATCTGGCTTTGCCACAAGCACCCGGCAGCTCCCCACCCAGAACCAAGACGGCAGCATGCAAGTTCACCACCGCACCAAGAGGCACAGAAAGATCAAAGGCCCGACTAAAGACCACAAGATCCAGATCTACTTCAACATCACAGGTAGAATGTCTGAGAGATCTCAAATGTCTGAGTTGCTACGCTGCTACTGCTGACTGTCAAAAGCTTTTTAAAGGCTGCACATTAATGATGCCACAAGCAAAAACAGAGCGAGAATCATGTGTTTATATATTTTCGAAGAACAACGTACAATAGCTCAAAAAGCTTGAAGCTTAGCATGTCTGCAATCTTTCTAGTGCAGCATTTTCTTGCTCTCTGACACGCCCATGTTTCAGTCGTTTAAACTTTGGCCATTCTCCCAGCAAGCATCCCTCTGCCCCTGTCGAGGAACGACTCAATAGAAGTGGCCAATCAGAAGAGGCTCCTGCGGATGCTGGAGCAACTTACCAATAGACTGAAGAGAACACTGTCCAAGCAGCCGCTGTCCAATTTCCACTTGTCTTCAGAGATGATTATAGCAGATCCCAAATCACTGGAGAGCAAGAGGGCGTCTCTCTTCTGCAGGCCCGGCTCAGTCCTCAAAGGCAGGATGTGTGGTGAGTAAGGAAGGTGCACCCACCTAACCTCATGGTTCCCTTCATAACAGTATGAAAGCACATTGCGGTATTGCTTTTCCTAGCCTCTAACTGTGAATGCTCTTTCAGTCCAATGTCCAGTGGGAACGTACTTTTCTCTTGAATATAATGAGTGTGAGAGTTGCTGGCTGGGTTCCTACCAGGACCAGGAGGGTCAGCTGGAGTGTAAGTCCTGTCCTGAAGGAACCTCCACAGCCTACCTGCACTCCCGCAGCATCGCTGAGTGCAAAGGTACAAAACATGCACATGAACAGAAAGACGTCTGTCTTTTTGTGCTCGGATTTAAATGTTATTTTTCATATATGGGATTTTTTTTCTGTTTCATTTGGCTGGTGACGTGGTGATATGCATATATTTTCAGGGCAGTGTAAGCCCGGTAGTCACTCTCGAAATGGGTTGGAGATCTGTGAGTCATGCCCCCTGGGTCACTTCCAGCCTTCTTTTGGAGCCAGAAAGTGTGAGGTCTGTCCCGATGAGACTTCCACAGTCACCAGAGGAGCCGTGGATGAGACAGAGTGTGGAGGTGATATAGTTTGACAGGCATAAAGTACACAACCCTCATGTCTTGCTAACTTAATTTATTTCCACTCTGGCGAGACCTAATCATTCCTGAGAAGAAAACCAATATTTTCCCAGCTTCCAATCAAAAACATATTTGTTGGAATTTGGCACTGGTGTCCCATTATATCAAAAAAGTTCATTCCTACTTGGAAAAATTAGATAGTTGCCCTTTAAAGTTGGATGGAATAATCTAGAAACTCAAAAGTTTTGTTCCCAGGTTTCCAAGTTAAAATACATAAATAATATACAACCTTTCAGACTTGGAGCTGTTAGGTGTTTTCCAACCAGCAAATGCTGCTTGTTTCAGATGTTTTTGGGTGATCCTGCCACTTCACCTGCTCCTCTAATCCTCGAATGTTTCTTTTTCTATTTTTTCCTGCGCCCCTCTTTCGATTTATGGACTCTCCTGGACAGTCCCCTGTTCAGCAGGTCATTTCTCCCGCACCGGTCTGGTTCCCTGTTACCCCTGTCCCAGAGATTACTACCAGCCTGAACATGGCCGCTCTTACTGCCTCTCCTGTCCCTTCTATGGGACCACCACAATTACAGGGGCCACCACCATACAGCACTGTTCCAGTAAGTGTGCACGACTGCTAGTCTTGTCTGGGTGAAATATTCACGCAACACTCTGATACAAACACTTCAGTCCTGATTTGATGTTTTATTTTGAGACCTGATAAAAACATTGAGGTTGGATAGAAGGTTGTGAATTTCATTACCATTAGTTCACAACATTAATGTGACTTTTAAAACACCCGTTCACGACTCGTTAATGTGACTTTTGGATAAATCAGGTCCAGGCACAAGCTTGTCAAAGGGATGAAGTTTATTGTTAATGTGTTAATTAAATTTGCTGCCCAGTTTGTCTCACTCTTAGCTCCAGTTTTGATGTAAGTCTGATGTTGGCAGCCGTATGCTGCCTCTGTTCACACGTCAGATTTATATGTCAGTGTCGTTTCTGCTTTTCTGAGTTGGCATGTGAATTAATTTATGTTAGACATCTGGAGAACATGCCAAGTGAAGTCAGCAGAGAGTAAAAATACAAGAAACTGCTGCGCGTCTGTGTAAGACCGTGCTGCCACCGCTGCAGTTGTGTGCTGTCTGATTTGTGGTGTGACAGCTCGGTCCAACTTGAAACACGATTACTGCACAAGATCAGGGGAAATGGAAATAATTTGGCTTTTATTGCTCGGCGGCAGAATGGAAATGAAAAACACTGTGTCTGAAGGGTGGGAATGAACAGAGGTTTGGACACGCTGCCAGAGCTGAATAAGAATAGTTTTTGTTCAGCTGGATCTCAAACGTCTGCCAGTCTGGTAGCAAAGGGAAAGATCCTCGCTGTGTTTTTCCAACTTGTCTTTGCTTACACTGTCTGTGTTTTCTCTGGGTGTCATGGTCAGGCTTTGGCTCCAGCTTTCTTCCAAAGGAGGAGAGCGTCACTGCAGCTCCCGAGGTGGAGGTCATTGATGAATACCAATCCAGCAGTCAGGTTTGCCTTTGTCTTTTCTCAAAGTCCCACACTTTACCATTAAAAAAGCCCTGAATACCAGGTGGTCCCACAGTGACTGGAGAATGTGGTGTGAAAAAAATGATCGCTACCGTGTGTAAATTTAAATTCAACTTGCAATCTCATTTACTTTAAATGATTGCTTTAAAGACGAGGACCAGGTCTACGATCATTGCAGTCAGTGGTTGTCTTCAATGCAATTTTGGGTCTGTTATATATTAGTGTTTGAAAGGTCAAGTTAGCAGGTAAACACAATTTATTTGTTATAATTCAGTGATTCACTGTAATAAATAATCAAAAATCGCAATTCTGTTGCAGTTCTGTTGCTATCTACGTTCACAAAGACTCACTTTAAACTGAAAGCATGATTTTACTTCCATTCAGAGTCCAGGCAGAGCCTCATAGATTCAAAACAGCAACTCAGGAAAAGTGATGTAGTTGGAGCAGGATGGTGATTTAACTGTAAAAGGAGACAGGCGCTTTATAAAGAAATATAACCAGCATACAAACACTCAGCAGAGATTGGAGTCGAGTCCAGTGCAAAGAGATGCAGATGTGTGATTATCATCAGCGCAAATTGCCTCAGAGTAATTACACTGTGTTGGCAATCTGTGTGTTTATAAATTAGGCAGCGGTTATTTGCAAACCTTTGCCAAACTGCCTGTGAGCATTTGCAGTGTGTCTGATTGTCGATTGACAGGAGACAGGCTGCCTAACACCAAGTGAGCTGTGCAGTCGCTCAGTAATTGCTTTGCACGGTCACCCTCTCCTTAACCAATCATCAGGCAAACACTGATTTTTCTCATTTGCAAAGATATTCCTTGTTCTAGTTTTGTGTAACTGAACAATTAGGATTCATTTGGAGCTCTGCAGATTCTGCATGTACTCATAGAAAAACCAAAAGCCTGTTCGTATAAATATGGATTTGCACTTGATTCCTGTTGAATGAACCGTTTGTCTGCCTCCCATTCAATTTTCAAAGTACTCTAGAAACCACAAGTAAGCCCACAGTCTGAGAGTGAAGAGCTCTAATGGGGTGATATGGTAATATGAGGTCATTAAGATAAGATAGGGCCTGATTATTCAACACCTTGTAGGATTTTTAATTCGACAAAGCTTGTCTAGTCTTAAAAACTAAAAGCTTTACCTTTCTTACATCCACATGTGTGAACAACATGAAATTGCAGGGACCTCAGGAGGGTTTGAACCCACAACTTTCCTGTTTTAAGCCAGCAGGGAAACATCTGGACAGTAGTGTCTGATACCGAATGAAGTTAGCTTTTTATTAAACTTCAATAAATGAAAGAAATGGCAACACTTTAATGTCTAAAAGTCAATATTTCACCTAGCTTCTTTTTGTATTTGGCTGAACAGAGACTGTCTCCTATTACTGCACCTTAAAATCTAATATCTACCTTTCACTGCTTGAGAACTGCACACATGCTTTTTCTTAGAGTATTTAGTGCAGAGTTTAGGATAACCATCTAATGTTAACATATTTGAGAGGACTACATATCATTGTTTCATCTGCTCTTCTCACAGGTTTTCCATGAGTGCTTCCTGCATCCGTGTCAGAACAAGGGGACATGTGAGGAGGTTGGAGCAGGATATGTGTGCACCTGCATGCCCGGGTTCACAGGTAGATCACCCATCAGTAGATCAGTGATAATGATTGATTCTCATGTGACATATTACAAGAACTGGATACACCCTCTGATTTCACGGTCAGGTGCCAAGTGTGAGATTGACATAGACGAGTGTAACTCTGCTCCCTGCCAAAATGGAGGCCTGTGTAAGGACGGCATAGGAGACTTCCAGTGTCAGTGCAAGCCTGGATTTTTAGGTAAAGGGACCTTTGAGTTTGTAGCTCAGTTTGCACAATACTCAAAACAAAGGTTGGCAGGTTAGGGTCAGTGATTATTTCAAGGCCTTGGAAGTTTAGGTTTGACTTGCAAGTTTCTGACTGCACATTTTACAGAGCTATGACATCGATACACTGTAATATTTATATAATATACTCTATGTGCAACATTAGTGTATCTGATGTTTGTGCTTATTCTCCTGCTGTGTCTCAGGCTCCTTGTGTGAGGCGGAGGTAAACGAGTGCCACTCCAACCCGTGTCTCAATGAAGGCGCGTGTGTGGACGAGGTCAACAAGTTCGCCTGCAGCTGTTCCACGGGCTTCACAGGTTGCACACAGACTGACGTAACAATAATAGTTACATGTAGTGCGTAACATCAGATAACTCTTCGTGATCAAATGTCAACAGGATCTCGCTGTGAACTGGAAATCGACGAGTGCCAGTCCAACCCCTGTTTGAACGGCGGCGTGTGCGAAGACATGACCGGTGGTTACACCTGTAACTGTGCCGTTGGATTCTCAGGGGACAGCTGTGAGATCGACACTAATGAGTGTTACAGCTCTCCCTGCCTGAATGGAGGCTCGTGCCTGGATGCTGTGAACAGTTTCAGGTAATAAACGTCCAGATGGAAAGCAGGAGTAATGGGATCTGCTGCTTGAAATAAGCAGTACAGGAAAGAGTACTCATTTCTGATTAGATGTTTTGTATCTGCGTGATGAAGTTGACACAGACAGAATGTGGTCAGTTTTCAAAGTTAAAGTGAGTAACTTATTGTGCTGAATTGTTAAAGACTGCAAATAAGAAGTTATTGAACACGCTTGTCTTCTTCCTCTGTGTCAGATGTCAGTGTGTGGAGGGTTACCGAGGCCGGCTGTGTGAGGTGGATGTGGATGAGTGTGATCCGAACCCCTGTGTAAATGGGGCCAGCTGCTTAGATGGACTGGGGTCCTACACCTGCCGCTGCCTCCCTGGGTTCAACGGAACCAGGTGTGAGACAGGTACTATAGGCCAGATGGCACATCACCATGGCAACTCTAGATGGAGGAGGACAGGGAAAGATATAATTAACGTGAAATGTTTTCAGCTGTCAGTTACACCTGACTGTGTCTGTCAGAGTAAAGGGTCTTCATTGGTATAGCCCGGATAGCCTTTTGTCTTTGGCATCTTCGTCTGGACAAGTGGTGAAGATGATGGATGGAGAATTTCATGCAACTATAATAAAAAAAATATTTTAAAAGTGTTTTAAAAAATAGACTAATAACAAATTTCCTTTCTTTGGATTTCTAAAATTTCAAATAAAACACCATATTTTGAAAATATTTATGGATAACTTTTGAGCTTTTTAAAAGAGAGTTAGAAAGAAATGTAGTTGGGAAACATCAGCAGTAACTAAAATAATGGTTTTTTTGCATTTTTAAGTTAAATGAAATCACAGTGTCTTCTCTGTCCTGTCAGAGATGTCCTCTGCCTTCAACCTGGACTTTGAGGTGTCTGGCATCCACGGTTATGTGATGATGGACGGAGTGATGCCAGCGCTGACCGAAATCACCTGCACCTTCTGGATGAGGTCATCTGACACCACTAATTACGGCACACCGGTGTCCTACGCTGTGGAAGGCAGTGATAACGCTTTCCTTCTAATAGACTACAACGGGTCAGTGATGCAGCGAGGTTTAAGGGGCAGACGTTTTTTAAGTATCACTTTTCCTTCATGCGACTGAGCTCAAGAGTTGGGAGTTCGCCTTGTAATCGGAAGGTTGCCGGTTCGAGCCCCGGCTCAGACAGTCTCGGTCGTTGTGTCCTTGGGCAAGACAAGACACTTCACCCGTTGCCTACTGGTGGTGGTCAGAGGGCCCGGTGGCGCCAGTGTCCGGCAGCCTCGCCTCTGTCAGTGCGCCCCAGGGTGGCTGTGCCTACAATGTAGCTTACCATCACCAGTGTGTGAATGTGTGGATGACTGGATGTGTAAAGCGCTATACAAATACAGGCCATTTACCATTTTTTTCTTTCTTTCCGGCGTTGCCACAGGTGGGTAATGTATGTGAACGGTAAGGAGCGGATCACGGACTGCCCTGCGGTGAACACTGGTCAGTGGTACCATATCGGTGTGTCCTGGAGGAGCTGGGATGGAGACTGGAGAATCTACATCAACGGGAAGCCCTCAGACGGAGGCAAAGGCCTGTCAGTCGGCACCACTATCCCAGGTGTAGTGCTATCCTCGGCCAAGACAGATGTTTTTTGAAGTCATTAAATATGCAACATCAGTGATAATTAGCTTTTTTGTTAGCTAATTTAGTAAATAAACAAAAACTCTGGTGGTTAACCTCGGTGCTCGCTGTCGTCTGTAGCTGGAGGTGCGCTGGTGTTGGGTCAGGACCAGGATCAGAGGGGGGAGGGCTTCAACCCTGTCGAATCCTTCGTCGGCTCCCTCAGCCAGCTCAACATCTGGGATCGTGTTCTCACACCACAGCAGGTAAACCAAGCTAGCTGATGTAAATTTACAAACACATATATTCACTAATAGAGGCTGACCAAGGATTTATCATATCCATCCACCTCCACCTTCTCTGGCTGTACTGTAGATTAAGGTCCTGGCCAGCAGCTGCCCAGCTTCTCATGTGACCCACAGAGGGAACGTCCTCGCCTGGCCTGACTTTCTCAGTGGAGTTGTGGGGCGAGTCAAAGTAAACCTCAACAGCATTTTCTGTGCCGGTGAGAGAGCTTCACGTGTTTCAAAATCGTATTACCTCAAAATTGGAGCTCAGTTACAAACCGTGTGCAGCAGGTATTAGCCTTCAAGCTTTTTACATTTTCTCCAGACTGCCCCAAGCTGGAGAACACTGCGCCCCACCTCCACGTCTCCACTGTGGATGTGCGTCCCGGCGCACAGGTGCAGCTGTCTTGTGATCCCGGTTTCTACCTGGTGGGGGAGCCTGTGCTGCAGTGCCAAAATAAAGGAGAGTGGAGTCACAACCTGCCCAGCTGTGAACGTAAGACAAAGACAGGCAGTGCTCAGTCATGTGTTTCCATGGTTTTGCACCTGTTTTAATTGATTTCCTTTGTTATATCAAGTTTTGAATTTAAATATAATTCAGATTCAGTCTTTTGTCTTTATAAAAGCTGCAGGAGATCAAGTGGTTTTGTTTTAAGCTTGTGTGTTATCATGCCAAAATATTCTCCTGGAGACACCTCCACAGTGTAGCAAGACCGTTAGTTATTTTTTAGGGCACATTCATGCAGATACAGTCACAAACCAAGCGCTTTGTTGTTGATATCAGAATAAATGGGAATAAATGTGATCGCCACAGCAGGAAGCTCCAAATGCTTGATTTGGCAGATTTTTGTGCTAGCTGTCCGTCCCGACAAAACATCAAAGGTTTTTTTTGGTTCCTCTGAAGATCAAGATGGGACTTTCCACCTTTTAGCCAAAGTTTTTTTTGTTTTGTTTGTTTTTTTACTGGATGAAAAATCAGAATCTGAAGGTTAAAAACAGCAAATATATCCTCATAAAATGAATAAATGGTTCTACCTTCAGACAGATTTTTCCATCAAGCAGTGTGTTGTAAAAATATGTTGTGTGGCTGTAACAGTCACATCCTCTGACACTGCTCGTTGTCTCTGGTAACACTTTATAATATGGCCCGTGATTAAGGGCGTAATTCCCCAATAACTAGATGCAGTTTCATTGTATTCTATTTAAAATTACAGTGTAATTATATTTACCTACAAATATTTGAAGGTAGGTTGACTAGAATAAAGTCAGGCTTTTACAGAAAATGCACAAATAATTATAGTAGTGTGTGAGGTATTTTTAATATTGAATAATTCCAGGTATTTTACATGTAAGGAGACACAAATTAATTCAATTCAATTCAATTTTATTTATATAGCGCCAAATCACAACAAAAGTCGCCTCAAGGCGCTTCATAGATACAGAGAAAAACCCAACAATCATATGACCCCCTATGAGCAAGCACTTTGGCGACAGTGGGAAGGAAAAACTCCCTTTTAACAGGAAGAAACCTCCGGCAGAACCAGGCTCAGGGAGGGGCGGCCATCTGCTGCGACCGGTTGGGGTGAGAGAAGGAAGACAGGATAAAAGACATGCTGTGGAAGAGAGACAGAGATTAATAACAGATACGATTCAATACAGAGAGGTCTGTTAACACATAGTGAGTGAGAAAGGTGACTGGAAAGGAAAAACTCAATGCATCATGGGAATCCCCCGGCAGCCTACATCTATTGCAGCATAACTAAGGGAGGATTCAGGGTCACCTGGTCCAGCCCTAACTATATGCCTTAGCAAAAAGGAAAGTTTTAAGCCTAATCTTAAAAGTAGAGATAGTGTCTGTCTCCCGAATCCAAACTGGAAGCTGGTTCCACAGAAGAGGGGCCTGAAAACTGAAGGCTCTCCCTCCCATTCTACTTTTAAATACTCTAGGAACAACAAGTAGGCCTGCAGAGCGAGAGCGAAGTGCTCTAATAGGGTGATATGGCACTACAAGGTCATTAAGATAAGATGGGGCCTGATTATTTAAGACCTTGTATGTGAGGAGCAGGATTTTGAATTCAATTCTGGATTTAACAGGAAGCCAATGAAGGGAAGCCAAAACAGGAGAAATATGCTCTCTCTTTCTAGACCCTGTCAGTACTCTTGCTGCAGCATTTTGGATTAACTGAAGGCTTTTCAGTGAGTTTTTTGGACATCCTGATAATAATGAATTGCAGTAGTCCAGCCTGGAAGTAATAAATGCATGAACTAGTTTTTCAGCATCACTCTGAGACAGGATATTTCTAATTTTAGAGATGTTGCGCAAATGGAAGAACGCAGTCTTACATATTTGTTTAATATGTGCGTTGAAGGACATATCCTGGTCAAAAATGACTCCAAGGTTCCTCACAGTGTTACTGGAGGCCAAGGTAATGCCATCCAGAGTAAGAATCTGGTTAGATACCATATTTCTAAGCTTTTCAGCGCCGAGTACAATGACCTCAGTTTTATCTGAGTTAAGAAGCAGAAAGTTAGTGGCCTTCCAAGTCTTTATGTCTTTAAGACATTCCTGCAGTTTAACTAATTGGTGTGTGTTATCTGGCTTCATGGACAGATAGAGCTGGGTGTCATCTGCATAGCAGTGAAAATGTATGCTATGTCTTCTAATGATGCTGCCTAGGGGAAGCATGTATAATGTAAACAGAATTGGTCCTAGCACTGAACCCTGTGGAACTCCATAATTAACCTCAGTGTGTGAAGAGGACTCTCCATTTACATGCACAAATTGGAGTCTATTAGATAGATATGATACAAACCACTGCAGTGCAGTACCTGTAATACCTACAGCATGTTCTAATCGCTCTAATAGGATATTATGGTCGACAGTATCGAATGCTGCACTGTATTTTATAATTATACTGTATACTGTAATTTTATGGTAATTTAGTAAAAAAAATAACAATATTTCCCCATCTTACATCATAAATACACTGTACTTTACCGAGTGGATTCATCCTTTCTTTTTACATCTTATGGGAGTTTACACCCTTGGCTGTTGGCTGTGTTATAAAGTGTTACCACATGTCTTACAGGTGTGTCCTGTGGACCTCCTCATCCACTGGAAAATGGCTTCTTCCAGGGAACAGACTTCCATGCCGGCAGCTCCGTGGTCTATGAGTGCAGTGCTGGCTTTTACCTGCTGGGGGACACCAAAGTGCATTGCACCAACAGCGGCAAGTGGGGAGGAACTCCGCCGGCATGTTTGGGTACACAAACAGCTCAAACTTTTTACAAACACTTTTAAATAAAAAATCCTGTTTCTGTTGACTGACAACTTAACGGATAACCCATTTGTCCTTTTTTGTGTGTGTTTTTAATCATATGTGTGTGCAGATGTGGATGAGTGTGCCCTGGGCTCTGACTGTGATGATCACGCCAGCTGTCAGAACACAGAAGGCTCCTACACCTGCACCTGTATCCACCCATACACTGGAGATGGCAAAAACTGCACAGGTGATATGACAACGTAGTCAGGTGACCCAAGCAGCTGTTTTCCTCCATTCTTTTATAAACCCAGCTGTTCGTGTGTGCGTTCAGAGCCAGTAAAGTGCGAGAACCCTGGGACTCCTGACTTCGGTCACCGATACGGGAGCAACTTTCTGATGGGCAGCGAGGTTGTGTTTAGCTGTGACAACGGCTATGAGCTGATTGGCTCATCTCAGCTCCAATGCCTGGAAACAGGAGATTGGGATGATGCTGTCCCATACTGCAGAGGTGAGAGCTGGAGTCACATAATGCTATTGTGATCAAATGGATGGTGTGATTTATTTCAGTTGCGTCTGATGTAGTGGACTCTGCATTTGTTTTTCACAGTTCCGATTAAGCCGATGGAAAACTAGGAATATTTTATGGAGCTTTTTGGATGCTTACTCTGCAGCTGCGATCCTTAGAGGTTGCTCAGTTTGACCTTCACAGTTTACAGCTTCTTTCTAAATTTTTGGATGATTTCCTTGAAATAAAAGATTGGCACTTGAATTTTTTGCTGCATGGATTTAATCTGCAGCTTGTTTGGTTGGAAGAGGCATGTAACCACAAGCTTCACTCTTTACAATGAGATAACTACATACTATAGAATATGATATCACATAGCAAAACACATAAATCAGCATTTACTCACATTTTTTCAGTTATATATTACACAGTGAAAATACTGCATCCATTAAACAGCTTTAATGGCTTCAAAGAAGAGGCTTCTAATGAAAGCATGCATCTCTCTGATAATAAAACACATTCAAGGTCCACTGCTGTCGGCTATTATCATGCAAATGACTATTACACTTCAGGAAAACATGCAGACATGTATGTTGTGTATTCATACACACATACACAAGCAAATATACAGCACAAAAAATGCTTTGTCTAATGGCCGGTGTTGTAAAGGAACAGTCACATACGCAGCTGTCCTTTTTGTTCTCCGATGTGCAGCAGGCTGAGACGTCTGACTATGTAACCACGTGCATCTTGGCACTAAGCCACATTCTTCATCACAGAGGAAGAGGAACTGAATTACTTGGCGTCTGCAGATTCATGTTACTGTAGCTGCTGAGTGTCGGACTGAAAGTGAAATGATTAGATGTGCAAAAGCCACATTTGTGTGCAACAAGTGGGAGAAAAAAACAGTTGAATAAAATTTAATGAACATTAAAAACACACTTATGGCTCAATATAATATTATTGCTCTGAGATCTTCTGGACATCAGCATCACTGTGTGAGGTGCATCTTTGGAGCTGTGACTGTAAAAGTGAATCTTCAGTTTCACGCAGAAATAAAAGAAATGTATCTGTCTGCTTTTCAGTTCCACATCCGTCCTGTTCGTCTCTTTTTTGAGCTGACCCCAATTTCATCAATAGCAGTTAAAAGTATGAGCATCATGGGGGCACGATAAGCCCCAGATGCCCAACTGACATTAATTTGTTTAAGTGGTTGGATTCAGAGGCGTCTGTTAACTTGATTCTCAGTGCAGAAATATATGCGCATATTTGCTCCTCACATCAGTGGGCTAAACTTGCATTTAGTTATTTAAGTTGTAATTGAGTGTGATAGGTTTAAAAAATTAGCGGTTACTAATCATCTCGTTAATGTTACGCTCCAGCCCTCTCCTGCCCAGCACCAACTGTTCCAGAGAACTCCATCATGACGGGAAACAACTTCACCTATGGAAGCAAGGTGACTTTCAGGTATCATCTTCACCCTCTCCAATACCTCGGGTGTCATGTGACATGTGAAAGATTTTTGTTAACATGTGAGTCTGACTCTGTTTTGTCTCTACCTAAGCTGTAAGAAGGGCTTCCAGCCTCAGGTCCCCTATGAGTTCCAATGTCTCTCTAGTCTGAGGTGGACCGGGACGCCACCTACCTGCCATCCAGTGACCTGCGGGGGTCCGCCGACTGTGGAAAATGCAGACTACACACTAAACACCAACACGTATCTGTCCACTGTCACATACACCTGCAATGAGGGATACAGGTATGGATAAATTACCATTAGTACTATTAGTTTTTCACTGAATAAATGTAACTTTTATTATACTTTATATAGCTTTAATTTGTTGTACAACGCCAATTCCTAAACAGGGATGCTGTTTAAGATGTAAATAAAAACTAAAAAAGAATACTTTCAGCATTGATGCTTCCTTCCTAGATGTGCAACATGCCAATTCCAGAGGTATTAATGAACTCCAGTAGCATCTGAGATGCAGGCTTTTAAACTGAGTGCTGGTAATAAGCTGGAATGTTCCTCCACTCGTTAGTCTGGATAACGCAGCGTCCATGTTTTCCAAAATCATTTTAAATTTTCATTCTTCTGATGACCGAACAGTTTTCCACTTTCAGTTTACGTGTGGCTGCTTCTTTGCTTTAACTTGCATTTGTTGATGGCACAGTAAGCTGCACAGTCAGTGATTTCTTGACAATTTCTGAGAAACTCCGCCTCTGCAAGATGCTCGTAATTCCCAATCATGTTACTGGCCTGTGGTCGATTAACCTAAATAATTGCAAAATGATATTTATGAGATTATCTATTGTGCATTCTGCCTTTAGTTACATTTTTTCGGAATTGGGTGTGTATACCCAGTGACTGTAAATGATGTAGAGAGGAGTCTAAACTGAGTTGTATGTCGATACAAAGACCACAGGGCTCCATGGAAGTAATTTGTGAGGCAACAGGGGAGTGGAGCAGGCCTTTCCCCCGCTGTGTGAGAGTCCTGTGCAGCGAGCCCCCGCTACTGGAAAACGCTGTGACTGTGGGAGAGAACTTTGAGCTGGGAAACAAGGTGCACTATGTCTGCAAAGAAGGGTAAATGTGGTTGAAATCTACTCAGTTAATTTGTTTTTAAAATGTGTTAAAACTAAATACTTAACACCTGTTTATTCCTCTGCATGATCTTTACTGTCTATGGCATGGTGGCTTTTAAGCACAGCTAAAACAAAGAATTCATGCATTTAATGAAAATGTAACATGTACATGAGGATGAGAACTGAGCAGTCCATCGAGGCTGAAAAGCGCCGCCACAGCATGCATAAACAGGATCCAGAGAAACTGAAATTTACTTGAGAACAATAAGATGACATCTTAATTTTTTTAAATTATTATTTCTATTTGATATATATTTCTGATGATATGATTCAAAATACTACAAAAAAGATTCCCTGATCCAGATTTGATCCATTTGAGCAATCCGGTTAAGGGCTAGACAAACCAAACCAAGCATTTTGCAGTTTCTTTGACATACTTTTGCATGCTTTTTCTAAATTATGATGATTTGGGGTTTTTTTGCTCATTGCTTTTGCTCTCCTTCCTGTGCAGATACACTCTGATTGGCCCAGAGACCAGAGAATGTCTATCAACTGGCCAATGGAGTGAAAGCACGGCTCAGTGCGTCCCCCGCTCCTGCGGCACCCCGCCTGCCATCGACCACGCTGAACCCTATGAGACTCACAAGCTTTTCGGAGACACCGCTAACTACTACTGCACTGACGGATACACAGCCAGCAACAACTCCAAGATGGTTTGTAATGCTCAGGGCGTGTGGGTGCCACCCGATGGCATGGAGGCGCCTCGCTGCATTGCAAACTTCTGCCTCCGCCCACCTGAACTACCACATGCAATTTTAGATTCGGTCAACAAACCAAAATACGCCAGCAACATCGAAGTGAGTTATAAATGTGAAGAGGGCTTCATGCTCAACACTACAGCCACACTCAGATGCCTGATGGGAGGAGAGTGGGAGCCCTCGCCCTATGATATTGGCTGTGTGCCGGTGAGGTGCTCCAAGCCTGAGAGCATTGATCAGGGCTATGTGATTGGGACAAATTACAGTTTTGGAGCCGTGGTGGCGTACAGCTGCTTCAAAGGCTTCTTGATTCGAGGGGAGAAGAGAAGGACCTGCAAGGGAAATGGAGAGTGGGGAGGAGCTCTGCCTACCTGTGTACCTGTGTCCTGCTCGCAACCCCCATCCCTCAAGAACGGATACCCCCAGGTTAGCCATGAAAACTGAATGCACTTAAAGAGTCCTCTTATAAACATAAAAACAAAGCACATGATATGTCCCATTTTTGTTCCACTGTAGGTCAAAGGTCGGCTCACTTA
The DNA here is from genome assembly GCF_056152115.1 of Neolamprologus brichardi. Classification (NCBI taxonomy): domain Eukaryota; kingdom Metazoa; phylum Chordata; class Actinopteri; order Cichliformes; family Cichlidae; genus Neolamprologus; species Neolamprologus brichardi. Next base: position 32,108,347 of record NC_142106.1, on the reverse strand, counting down.
CAACAGCAAGGTGACGTACGCCTGTAACGCAGGCTACAGACTGATTGGACGACCGGAGCGAGTTTGCCAAGCCAACCGTCAGTGGTCCAACCAAGACCCCCCAACCTGTGTCCTTCTGACCTGTGACCCTCCTCCTAACATCGTCCATGGGCACTACAAAGGCTCTGACTTCCAGGTGGGCCGTAAAGTGGTGTATGTCTGCGATGAGGGTTACGAGCTGGTCGGGGATGCTACCTGGACCTGTTTGAAGTTTGGAAGGTGGGATAAGACGAGGCCTCCGCGTTGCTCGCCCGTCCAGTGTCCAGAGCCACCACTGGAGGAGAACCACCTGGTTCTAAGGGGCCTGGACTCTGAATCAGGAACAGTGGAGTTATCCTGTGAGGATGGCTACGTCCTCGAGGGGGCTCGGTTCCTCCGCTGCACTCCGTCACAGGAGTGGAATGACACCTTTCCGGTGTGTAAGCAGGTGTTTTGTGGTCCGCCGCCTGCAGTGCCGTTTGGTGGCCCTTCCAGGTCTTCTCACCTGTTCCCATTCAGCTCTGTGGTGACCTACACGTGCATAGATGGCTTTACTTTAAGAAAAGAAGGCTCTGTGTCCTGTCTAGCCAACGGGCAGTGGAGCAGTCCTTACCCAGAATGCATCCCAGTTGAATGTCCTCAGCCTGTAGAGATTTCAGATGGTATTGTTGATGTCCAGGGACTGATGTACCTCAGCAAAGCACTGTATAGTTGTAAGACTGGATATAACTTAGTAGGTAACTCCACCATCCTCTGTGGAGAGAAGGGACTCTGGATTGGTGGGGTTCCTTCTTGCCGCCCAATCGAATGCTCAGTTCCTAAACAGATAACCAATGGAAAAGTTGTCTATACAAAACTTCAGTTTGATCACAGTGCGACCTACTCCTGCAACCGTGGTTACCGCCTCCAAGGCACAAAGACTGTTAGGTGCCTGGCCAGTGGGGAGTGGGACATCGAGCCACCAGCTTGTGTGCAGATATCCTGCACACCACCTCAGCCAGTTGAAAACGGCTTTGTGGAAGGCCAGGACCACAGTTATGGTGTGACTATTTTCTACAGCTGTTTTCCTGGCTTCCAACTCGTGGGTCAGGACCATCTAACCTGTGAGGAGTTCGGCTGGTCGAGCTCTGTTCCTGTCTGCGTGCCCTCGGACTGCGGGCTGCCTCCTCACATTGACTTTGGGGAGTATGTTAGAGTGACAGAGCTGGGAGGGAGATTTACCTCTAAAGACACTGGAAGACTGGACTTGAACTTTCTTCATGGGACACTGATTGAGTACCGTTGCCACCATGGCTATGACCTCACAAGCCAGGTCAGGCTGGTGTGCCAGGAGGACGGAGGCTGGAATGGGACAGCCCCATCGTGTGTGCCAGCGGAGTGCCAAATACCGCCTAGTCCAGATCACGGCTGGATGAATGTGACTCATGGCTCCCTCGGGACTACGCTCACATATACTTGTGATGAAGGATATGAGCTGAAGGGGGAGCCTGTGAGGCAGTGTGTGTCAGGTCGAGTGTGGACCACTGATGCCCCAGTTTGTCAACCTGTTTCCTGTGGTGATCCAGGGGCTGTGGATAATGGCACAACACAGGGAGGTGATTTTGTTTATCCCGAGGTATTACACTTTCAGTGTAATCCTGGGTTTGTCCTGAAGGGCAGCAGTACTACTGCCTGCCAGGCAGACGGAAAGTGGACTGCGCTGAAGCCACAGTGTGAGCCCGTGTCCTGTGGTCCTCCTAAAATCCCCGGTGATATCACATTTAAAGGCACAGAGTTCACCTATAATAACAAAATAGAACTGAGCTGTCAGCCTGGGTTCATCTTAAATGGAAGGTCTCCAAGCATCTGCCAGGCTGACGGTACCTGGAGCCACAAGGCTGCTGCCTGTGTACCAGCCCGCTGCGAGAAGCCCTCCCCAATACTGAATGGTCGCATGTTGGGGTCAGAGTTTGGCTACAGCAGCAAGATAAAGTATGAATGTGATGAAGGATACACGCTTAACGGAGATTCTACACGTGTCTGTCAGTCAGATGGACTTTGGGACAAACCGGCACCCCGTTGTGACATCATTAGTTGCGATCCTCCTGAGGACATCAGTCACGGCTATGTGAACGGCTCCAGCTTCAACTACGACGACATTGTGGAGTACGTGTGCTTCGATGGCTACGAGGTCGTTGGCGATCCCATCCTGCGGTGCTCCGCTCAGGGCCTCTGGGTGGGCCCCGTGCCTCAGTGCCAGCCCTGCATTTGCACCCTTCCTGTGGTTAAGTTCGGAGTGGTTCTCGGCCACGATCGAGCCTGCGGAGACCGAGTGCACTTCCAGTGTGACGACGGCTACAAGCTGCTGGGTCCCTCTCAAGCTGTGTGCGAAAAAGGAGGAGTGTGGAGCCCTGGGGTGCCTGTGTGTAGCCGGGGAAGGTGCACCGCTGCCCCGCCTACAGTTCCTAATGCTGTCTTGCAGGGTGGCAGTGCCAGCTTCCCAGAAACGGCTATATACAGGTGTCGGCCTGGCTACCAGCTAAAGGGGTATGCTTACCTCACCTGTGGAAGAGACGGCAGATGGGGGGAACCCAGGATACGATGCGAGCCTGTGAGCTGTGGAAAACCGCCAGAGGTCGCCAACGCTCGGGTCGTGGGAGATATCTTCAGCTTCCCCAACCAGATCACATATAGGTGAATACTGTCATTATTGGAGTGGTTTGTCTTAAATGAGTTTTCTGACTCACATAGTGTTTAATGTAAATGCTGTGTATGGAATAGTGCTTATCCTGGATCAGGTGAGACTACAACTGAAACCTGAAAAACACATTTTCATACACAAAAAGTCAGTATAAGAGCATCCAGCACTGCACTCTGCATCTGATTCATCAAAGAACACATTTATAACTGAAGTGCACTTAAAAGATGCATTTCTAATCATTAAAATCATCATTAAATTAATTTTTTATTATCATGCACTAAGATGATGTTGTAGTTGCATTGAACCAGTTTTTCTGGTAAGTTGCTGTTAAAATTTAGTGACAAACATGCTTGTTCACTCAGGAGAGCATCAAAACTTTTCTCAGTTTTCTTCATTGTTTTGATGTGAGTCACAAAAAAGTTGCCATCACAGAAATATGTGGATTTTTAGCTGTAATGCTCTTGAGAATTAATTCTCTCAACATTTATGTCTCAGCCCTGAAAGGCTGATGGGGTACTACCATCACTGTGGTGTGAACACGTTAACTCGAGAACAAGTCGATGTAGGATTTTGAAATCGATATCTACTAGGAGGCTAAGGTTTAGCACTGGCTGCCACCAATATTTGTATTTTTACGTTGAATCTTAGAGAAACTGGCTTCATGCTCACAGTAAACAGGATGTTTGTTACTTTCCATTTCTGTGAATGGATTAAAATCCAAGACAGAAAGAGTGTACTCTGTGTATCATCATGTGCGTCCTTTGTCTGCAGGTGTGATGATGGATACGAATTAGCCACGCAGACAGCTTCCCTGTCCTGCCAGAGCGACGCCACCTGGTCAAAACACAACGTTCGGTGCCGCCCCACCCCCTGCCTGCTACCCACCAACTTCTCCATCCCCCATCTGGTAATCACCGGGAAGGAGCTCACGCCTGTCGGGGGCACCGTCACCCTCTCATGCCCTACTGGCTTCTACCTGCAGGGGTCAGCACTAGCAGAGTGTCAGGTAAGAAAGATGTCTTGCCTTTCAGCTTCTTAATGTGAATTTGACTTCCCTGTTAAGTTATAATTAACCACAGAAAATCCATTATATGAATGCCAGGAACATAAAGTGAAATGGCCAAAGGTTTACAGAAGTGAGAATGAATGTGTGTAACGTTGATAACGCAGCGCTTTTAAACTGTGTGATAAGGTCGGTGGAAGCTGGTCTCCAAGTATCTCATCGGTTTCCTGTGAGATGGTGATGTGTGAGAAACCACCTCCTCTTCTTCACGGTATCGTAGAGGGGGACAGCTACAACTATGGAGACTTTGTCATGTACTCCTGTCTGCCTGGCTTTGACATGAAGGTAAAACTTTTTCCGTCTGGCATCTCTTTACGTGGAAAAACAAATGTAGTTGGTCCTAAACTACATAACAAATGACCACTCAGCTCCTGTGTTCCTCTTGCTTTCCCACACTCTGCCTTTAAACAGCATGCACCCACTGCACTAATGGCTAACAATGAGATTACAGAAAGCCATGTGACTTCTCTTCAGCAATCAATAGGTGTGCGCAGTAACTGAGCCAATAGAAAGAGCTGAGTCACTGTCTTCTTTATAAACTGATACTCTGCACTGCCCAGTTTGGACACTCGATACAATGACGGCCTTTTTTTAATGCACACGAAGAGTAGAAGCCGCTGACTGCCTTGATAGCACTCACGCAATAACATTACTTCATTCTACAGTGGAAAAAGTCAATATTATGGATGTACGCGTTTCTGTGTGTACACCATCAAATATCCTTCTCCCCTTTTTGTCACAGGGAGACTCCATCCACATCTGCCAGGGAGACAGAACGTGGAGCGGCACGCAGCCAGTGTGTGTTGGTGGGTTTGTGCACAGAGGCAGACAAGGAGGCAGACATGCTTGTGATAATAGCGGATATTTGATCTTAATGTTCTATCAGTGATCTTTTTTCCCTCTACTAAACTTTGGAACATCCATAAAGTTTATTGACACAAAGATATCCCACACAAACAGATATCCAAGCGTAGCCCTCACTAGCTTCTGATGGACATGCAGTGATGTTGTTTTGACTGCAGGCCAGAAACCACTCAGTTCATATAAGAGTTTCAAGGTTTACACTTAGCAGGTTTTCAAGGGGTAAAGAGTTCATGTTTTGCAATGTGCTACAGCAGATACATATACTGTACTTTAACACTACCGCACCTTTGACCCTTTTCTTCACAGCGTCCTCATTGCAATCATGTGGGGCTCCTCCCGCAGTACAAAATGCACAACCGGCGGGTGAGCCCAGCCCGGACAATGTCACCTATGTGTGTAATCCTGGGCTGCAGCTGATCGGCCCAGAGACGCTCACCTGTCTGGACAATGGCACGTGGAGCCTGCCGGTGCCTACGTGTGAAGGTATGGAGGGCAGACAGTGAGCAAAAGAAGTGAAAGGACGTCTGTGCATCAGACACGTCTGACATCAAACACGTCTGACATCACATCCCTGTGGTCTTTCTGTCTTGTCAGTGGTCAGAGGCTGCATCAGCCCCAAACAGATGCTGCACGGTAAAGTGCAGGAACTCAGCCTGAACACTGGGCATGCTCTGAAGTTCCAGTGTGACAACGGCTACAACCTGGTGGGAGATCCTCTGGTGGTGTGCATAGGGGGCAATGCCTGGAGCTCCGCTTTCCCCACCTGCAAACGTGAGGACACGTTTTTCGAAAGAATCTTTACTGGTTTGCTTTCTGACTTCCTGCCACGTGGCAGCTTGTGGTATCATTTGCTTTCTAACACAGAGGCCTTTTAAAATTCTTTGCAACATCACTGAGTTTCTTCATCTGTTTCACAATACAGCCTGTGACAAGAAGTCACCCACTCAGCTCCTCGTAATCTGGCTGCAGTTTGTTGGAATGTGCTGATTTTTGAGTCTTATGTCATGACTGACCCATGACTTGCAGCTGAGAGACACTTCCACATACATGTCTCTCAGACTTATGTAATTCATTATTTCTGTTGGCAGAAAAAAGAAAACAAACAAAACATGGTGTATGAAAAATAGTAATAGTGAAAAATAGTAAACTAAAAGAAATTAGATGACAGTGAATTGAGCTTTTGACTCTGTTTACAAATGTGGAAAAGAGAAGTGCAGCAGCCACTGACCACTCATAGATGGTCGGTGTACGTACGTCTCAAAATAACCAGACTTTTGTGCAGTGACGTTATATAGATATGTAGATGCGGTGCATTTTATTGATGTATTTTGGGGGGGGGGGGGGGGGGGGGGGTAAAGAAGTGTAGCACATTCACAACACAGTTTTGTAGCGTTTGTGGGCCCTAGTGTTACATTGCTATCGTGTAGTAGAACGATTTAAATGTCTCACTTTAATCTGCATCTATCATTCTGTCACACTGTCGGCAAACTTCACTAGTACATGTTGTTTCTGTGGTACACCGTGACTGTAAACGACTAAGGACTTATACTGTTGTATTGCTGATACACGAACTACATCAAATTTTAAAAGCATATCCATCATTTCTGTCTCTCGCAGCCAAGTCTTGCCCGGCTCCTCCGGGCTGGAACAGCAGCGGGGACAGAGTCCAGCAGGAGTTTCGAGTTGGACAGTCGGTCCGCGTTACCTGCCCCAAAGGTCAGCAGGTGAAAGGCAGCGGCACCATCACCTGCAGGTCAGACCGGACCTGGAGCCCCATGAGTTCTGTGTGTGAACGTAGGTATTGTTATTTTTTTAAAGAGAAGATTAATCTCTTCTGTATCAAGTCTCTTCAGTTGTTGTAGCAGCTTTTTAATCTGTAAGGAATCACATGTTTGTGAGGTGGCATTGAATAAATGTGACAAAACCGAAAAACGTGATTTCATTTGAACGGCTCTTAAATATGCGAAGAATGTCACGTTTGTTAGCAGGAAACTAGATGATTAAGTTTGTAAATTATATAATTAAAGAGGAAGTTTACTGCTTGTAATTTTCATTTTAATGTCACTGTGTGTTACCTCTGAACTACACAGGTTTAGTTCCTTTGTACCATTAATGTAAACCTTTCTGCTATATCATAGTAAAGTTACTAAGTTTAGTTTTTTTCAGTGAGATCATGTGATTTACTCACATTTCTACAAGTACTGCAGCGATTAAATGATGTCACTATACTCGCTTGTCGAAACACTGTGATTTTAACACTGCACATCTTCGCATGCTCCCCTTGTCTTGTTGTGCTTCTCTACACTTGCATGTCTCAGGTGAAGCGCTGTCTCTCTGTTGTCTCACTGAGCTTTTATCAAAACAAATGAGGCTGCTTCAAACACTGCGTCGGCTCCTGTGTGCTGAACTAATTACGGGCACCTCTGCGGCTTCTATGGCAACCTTTGTCAGATTGTCCTTTGATCATTCTCATGTGCAGTTGTCCTGAATATGCAGCACAGCAGTGCTCATGTTGCTGTGGCTCGTTGTATGTGTTTGCATGCTGTTTTGGGAGGGTTTGTCTCCTACGTGCATGTTTATCCGAGTCCATTTTTGTCCTCAGGGGGATTATCAGTAAGGGGTTTTTACCAAATCAAACCAACACTGAACTGTTTGATACATTTGGATGTGTTGCATGAAAATCACTGTCTCCGGGGCTACTGGGGGGTGCAGGAAACACACTGGGTTTAATTTAATAAGCACAGATTTCTCTCTGCGGTGCACACTTTGTACTCACATATGGGGATGGACAGAAATGTTACAGCGCAATAAATTTTACAGTCAGATTGGTGCAAACGTGTCGTTAAAGAGGCAAAGCAGCAGCGTTTGTAGACGGGGGTAGCAGTGAATAACTCGTGGGTCGTTCCATAGGGGTGTCCTGTGGCCCCCCACTCCATGTGGCCAACGGGGTGGTGCGGGGGGCGGTGTTCCAGTTCGGGGACGTGGCGGTGTACTCGTGTTATGGCGGTTACACCATGGAAGGCATTGGAAGGAGCAGGTGTCTGGAGAACGGCACC